>NW_005872241.1:0-82946 GCF_000147115.1 Myotis lucifugus
TCTTACTTTATTATATTATTATTTTTTGCTTTCCTTTTCTTTTTTAAGACTTTGTGAAATACTCCACTTGCAGATTATTGAAGCAAACCTCAATGGAGACTTGAACCTGAAAATAGAGTCGGAACTAGTGTGCGTTACAACTCACTTTAAAGATCTTGGGAATCCGCCATCCGGTAGGTTTTCTGGTAGATTGTGTTTTGCTTCTGAGAAGTTGTTTCACACCTTCCTGAGGCCTCTGAATGAACGGGAAGAGGTTGAAATTCGGGAGACCGTTCTATGCTTGGGGAGACAGGCGACGGGCTGGCTTACGTGCTGCTGGATGGACAGTGGCCTGGAGAGACGGGCCTCCTGGGCATGAGTGTGCCTGGCTGGAGGGTGGGCTCGGTCTGGAAACGTGGCGCCATCCCAGCTCTTAAATCCCTGTTGCTGCGACTAAAGGTGGCACGTTCCCACCTGGAGCACAGTTGGAAGGTAGATGACGTTTCTCCTTCCCTCCTCCTGGGTCTCTAACACTTAGAGCACTAGATGAGCCAATGCAGACTTTTCTCAGGTGAGCAGATTGCCTGTCTCCTGCGAGGTGATAGGCCACGGAATCAGTTCAGTGAGTGGTGAGCACGGCTGATGGATGGATTGGAGGCCTGTGCTGCAGTCACAGTGTGGGTGGGGCGGGTGGAGGGGGAGAGGCCAAGGACCTGGGGAATGCGTTTGCTAGTGACCTGAAACCCTTTCAGTCACGCGTGTGTCCCAAACAGTTATGCTGGGCCCTTCCACTTTCAGAATTGGTACGTCTCACGCCAGGGTTGCTGTGCACATTTTAGCATCGCTCTGGGGCCGGGCCTTCACAGTGGAGGGTGCTGTGGGGAGAGTGAGGCCCATGTGGTCCAAGCTTTGGTAATGCTGAGGGAGAGGACTTCTTCTGGTCTGCCTCATTGTGTTCGTTTTAATAAACAAGAAAGAGGGTTTTCTTACCTTGATGCTTTCCATGGTTGAAAGGACTCTTTCCGCTCTGGAATGAGAGGCCTTGATTAGCCGTCCATAAGCGTACGAAGCATTAACTATACACGTGTACTAAGGGATGCCGTCTCCTTGGACCTAAAGGGGGAGATTGGGTCATGTTTCAAGGCCCTGGAAGTGAAGATTTCCTGGAAATTGACATAGTATTTCAGAGTCAGGATTTAATAAGTTCTTGCTTAACAAAGGGTCCTATCTCCATCTCGCACTCTTTGTCCAGTATGCTAACATCAGGGTAATGCAGCTCATTTATTTAAGCAAACAGTCTGCTTTTACATCTAGACGTTTCTGTCATTTTAGCCTCTGAAAACGAGTCTGAGGACCGCAGCCCAGAGCAGATGGCGGAGGTGCAGGTGGACATCAGGAAGTTCCTGCAGTTTCTTGCTGGACAACAAGTGAATCCCACAAGGGGCGTCTGCAGTGAGTGTGCCTGTGATTGTTTTCACATTTCACACGCTTGAGTCACCTGTGGTCTCAGCTGGCTTGTGGTCTCGTAAATGCATGGTGGCTGGGTCATGTGGCCTCTGATTTTCCAGGGCCGGCAGATGATTGGGATTTCCCCGGGTTCAGAGGTAACAGAGGTGGGGCTGTGCTGTCTCACCGGGCGTCAGGCATGGTCTCTGCACCCAGAGAGGGGCTGCGGAAGAATGCGCTGACCGTCCTGTTAATCTGAAGAACATCTGAGCTGACATATGTGCAGCCCTGACACCATCTGGCTTGGATTTAGGTTCCCCTCACGATGCCTAGGCTTCTTCCTGTGTCTCAAGCCGACGTCTGTGTCCTCTTGACCCCTCCCTTGGCTCTGGTCGGCCCGTCCTCAGCAGCACACCTGCCTCAGCAGCACGCTCGTTCCTGTACCTGAGCAGCATGCCCGTTCCCTACCTGAGCAGCACGCCTGTTCCCTGTACCTGAGCAGCACGCTCGTTCCCTGTACCTGAGCAGCACGCCTGTTCCCTGTACCTGAGCAGCACGCTCGTTCCCTGTACCTGAGCAGCACGCCCGTTCCCTGTACCTGAGCAGCACACTCGTTCCCTGTACCTGAGCAGCACGCCTGTTCCCTGTACCTGAGCAGCACACGTTCCCTGTACCTGAGCAGCACGCCTGTTCCCTGTACCTGAGCAGCACACTCGTTCCCTGTACCTGAGCAGCACGCTCGTTCCTGTACCTGAGCAGCACGCCTGTTCCCTGTACCTGAGCAGCACACGTTCCCTGTACCTGAGCAGCACGCTCGTTCCCTGTACCTGAGCAGCACGCCTGTTCCCTGTACCTGAGCAGCACACGTTCCCTGTACCTGAGCAGCACACGTTCCCTGTACCTGAGCAGCATGCCTGTTCCTGTACCTGAGCAGCACACGTTCCCTGTACCTGAGCAGCACGCCCGTTCCTGTACCTGAGCAGCACACGTTCCCTGTACCTGAGCAGCACGCTCGTTCCCTGTATCTGAGGAAGGGCTCACTTGTCTCCTTGCCGCTGACATCACAGCCCCTGAAAGGAGACTGACTTTGCTTGGAAGTGCTTCTGTCTTCCACGTCTTGTGGTCATGGGTCCTGGCTGCTGGGTCCTCTCGCTCTGCCATCACTCCTCGTCTGGGGCGCTCCATCTGCCTTGTGCCTCTGCGTGAAGTTTGCCCTTCACCTGGCGGTACCTTCGCAGACCATCCCATGGGGGCTGGGCGTTCCTGGAGCAGACGTCACCTTCAGTGGGTCCAGGATTCAGGGAGCAGCCCTGTGCGCAGAGGCTCCATAGTGATGGGTGTTTTCTGTCCCCAGATATCGTGAGTCACAAGATGGTGCACTTTGACCTGCTCCACGAGGACGTGTCCCTCCAGTACTTCATCCCGGCCTTGTCCTAGCACTGCCAACTGCACGGGGCCCGGAGACCATTGCCATGACCCGGAGAGGCACGGGGTGATGTGCTCAGTCGTTTGTCAATATGTCCTCACAGCAGCACAAATTCTGTACATTTCCCTTATTTTTCCCTCCATGATAATTTAACTAGAAATTAAATTAATGAAATAGTTGAATAAACATGTTACTTCATATTATTGTAACTTGGCAATCAATGGGTCTGCACTGCCTGTCACTACGTGAGCCAATTAAGCAGAGACAGGGTTGAATCATATATGAGCATTTATTCCAGTACTGCTGGCAGCATGGGAGAGCAGCAGGTCATCCACAAAAATCTGCTCTGCCCCCACCATAAGCCAGCTGCTTATATTGGGTAGAAGGATGAAGATTACATGGGGAAGTAGGCAAAAGGTATGCCAAATGGGCAGTTCACAGGTAATGCAGGCTGGAGATTTGCAAAGGCCTGCAGGTATGCAAAGGCTGGGAGTATGCAAAGGGCTGTCAGCTCTGGTTTCTGCAACAAGGTTGTTAATCTTTCCATGATAATAGGCAGCTCTGGGATGGGGAGGAGGGGCCGCATTTCCAGGTGAGCTCCCAGGTACCGAGTGCAACTCCCAGCCAGGTTAGAATGTGCCCTCTTTAATCAGAATGAAACGATCACGGTTAACAGAGCATGATTAATATTTCTTAAAATTATAGCTGGTCCCCAGTATTCCATTTATGTCCGTATTATTTCCCCACTGCTATTTTTACCATCTCATATCTATGAGATTTGTTTTAGATGAAAAATCTCATCCTGCCAGACTGCATTTGCTTCTGCCTTGATAGCAGTTCTTGGGGATGGAATACAGGGTCTCAAAATCGGAAGAGATTGAATAAAGCAGTAAGCTATCAGATTACAAAAAATAAACAGGAGAAAAATTTAAGAGAATTCCCACATCCCAAACAGGTTAGGTAGCCAGGAAGTTAGGTTGGTGAAGTCAAATCCATAAAAAACACAAAACAAACCTTGTGTTTTACTTTGGAGATGGTTTCTCTAATTTGTTGAATGTTGTTTTCTATCTAGAATTGTCAGGAAGATTAAGACAGCACAGTCCTTTAAATTCCTCACAATCATGGTTATGCCGCAACAGTAAGTAATCTATTGCTGCCCAATTCTCTAGAACTGTGTCCCTCCCCTGGCTCAGCTCCTGATTTATCCCCTGTATGGCCCTGGAAGTGGCATTCAGCGCCTTTACCCTGCTACAGGCTAGCCGGGTCACTTCTACATTAAGGGGCCTACCATTCCTGGCACAACAAAGATGGTTAAAGCAATATAGTCAGCAGGGCTCCACAGGGGGAGGTGGTCATCGCAGTCTGGTGCCATGGCCGTGAGAAGGTCTCTTCTGGTTCGGACCCTGTTATGTTTCTGGGGCATAAAGACTAGTTGTGCTAAGGAACAAGGCCCCTCGGTGTTGTTGGCAGGGATATATGAGTAAACAGTCACCCCACATATCAGAAACCAGCCGGCCGGCAGCTTAGTATGTCCATTACTATAAGGGAGGGTGAAGTTATCAGAACAATTCATATTGTAGTTATTAATACTGAGAGACAATAGCTAGAACACCCAGTAAAAGACATACCACACAGGAAGCCACTGCAGCAACTTTGAAAGAAAACATCCCTGCACCCTTTCCCCAGACAGTGGGTCCCAACATAGAAAAGTCCCCGTATGTGACTTTCTTCCCAAAATGAATAGAATAATTTTTACATATTAGCAATAGTTGTCCCACTAGGCAAAATGTAAAGGTCCGTCTGCATAGGTCCCTCCACAGCCAGCGTCAGTGCAGTGGGAGTGGTGAGAAGCATGTCTCAGGGTCCCGTCCATTTCTCCTCCGGTTGGCCCATCGTCCTTGCTCTGCTCATTCTAACTGCTACCACATCTTCCCCACAAGGATCTTGGCTCTGAAATCTTTCATGGGAAAGGGACCTAGGTTCTCTTCAGAAACTACTTCATGTTGAGGAGGGACAAAGTTTTGTTTCAGAGTCAAGAGATCCTTGCTCTCTGTCAGAAGGACAATGAGGCCTAGGCACAGAAGGAGGTGGCAATGGTGTCTAGAGGTGGTTTCCTTGAGTACAAGTAGGGCTTGTAATCTGGTGGAGACGAACTGTGTTATAAAATTTAGTATTACTGGGCAAAAGTTAGAATAGCAAAAATTACAACAAATAGTCTGGTGAAAGGAAAAAACATTTCAGTTCTAATAATTCCCTATTGAAACACATTTTTTTCCCCTAAAGTCACCCTCATTTTTATTAAAGAGCCAAATTAAGACCAATTTACTTACTGTATTAAGTCTAGTTACAATTTAGCTTGATTGTTTGCATGAACACAATAAAAATAACAATTGATCATATAGACTTTTAAAAAAATGCTTTGTTGGAATCTCATGATTTAGCTTTACTTAGCCCTACAAGGCAAAGAAGCTGAGCCACCTAGCGGCCATCAGGCTTGCCTGCAATACCTGTAGACTTGGGTGAATTCCTCGAGTTGAGGTCCCCAATGATGTCTTGAGGTTCCTTCCTTGCCATTTCTCAGGAAAGCAGCCTTTCTGCTTTACCTGGAAAGACTGCGTGAACCAGGTGACCAACAAGGGACGAAGTTTTCTCCAGGGGCTTTTATTGGCCTCATTCCTTAAAGCTTTCTGGGGACACCCAGAGTCCAGGCATGTTAGACATGACATTCCTAAGTCTTTGTTAATAAAACCACAATTGGAAACTGGTCTTTTTTTTTTTAAATATATTTTATTCATTTTTTACAGAGAGGAAGGGAGAGGGACAGAGAGCCAGAAACATCGATGAGAGAGAAACATCGATCAGCTGCCTCCTGCACACCCCCCACTGGGGATATGCCCGCAGCCAAGGTACATGCCCTTGACCGGAATCGAACCCGGGACCCTTGAGTCCACAGGCCGACACTCTATCCACTGAGCCAAACCGGTTCTGGCTGGAAACTGGTCTTACTGAATTCATGCAAAGGAACGTATTGCTGTGACTTACTGATTAAGAATTGCCAAATTCTGGAGGGATCAGGTAGGGAGAAAAATATGTAATTTACCATTTGCTTTCAAAATGCTTCCTTATATATGAAAAACAAAGTTTAAGAATCAGCAATACTTTTAACAAAAGTTACAAAAGCTATATATTTTCAGTTCATTCAGTCCCATAATCAATTTTTGTTTCTCCTGATTTTTCCTGCCAGTACGTCTGTAAATCCTATTCTATAGAGCAAGCAAAGCATATCAGTAACCAAAGTTAGGTTACAGACAGACAAGAACCCTCACTAGCTAAGAGTTTCCAGCGGCTGATGCCTTAGTGGGAGAGCAAGGAAGGTCCCCTGAGTAAGAACTCTGAGCAGCTGCTGGGACGTTCCTGTAATCCTTGCCACGGGTTCCGCCTGCCGCCAGCAGTGGGCTCCCCAGAGTGGGATGTGCCCCATCGTTAACAAACCAAACAACAAAAGACACAAAACAACAACAGAGACACTCTGTACAATATTTACAGGCGCGCACAACCCACAGGCAAGAGCTTCACACCATGCTCCTTGTCTATCCAGCCATAGAAACCTCAGAATGCCCTGCATAGAAACAACCACTGAAGCAGAGCAATGTCTCTCGTCCCAGAGTGGACCAGACTAAGAGCTCCAAGACCAGGCAAGGACCACCGGAGGTCTCTTGCCACACAGCTGATCAGGCTCGCCCAGACGAGAGGCACTAAAATACCTTCGGCACCATACACAGGCCTTACAAAGAAGCGCAGAGAGGCAGCAACTGCGCCTCCTGCTGTACAAACGCTTGATTTCTCCTGTCACAAACACGCTTGATCCAACTTAGGTCTTAGGTGAGACGGGATTGCTGAGGCTGCAGCTGGGACTCAAAACAGGACAATACCTGGCAGTGCTGCAAATAAGAGTCCAGGCCGCAGCCCCAGGAACCCCCAGTCCAGGCAGCGGGATCCCCAGTACCCACCCCAGAGGAGTCCCTTGCTTACGTCCCTTCGTGGTTGCCAGAATATGTAACCAGACAATCAATGGGTCCATGCTGTCTGTCACGACTTGAGCCAATTCAGCAGAGACAGGGTTGAGTCATATGAACGTTTATCCCAATACTGCTGGCAGCATGGGAGAGCAGCAGGTCACCCACAAACATCTGCTCTGCCTCCACCATAAGCCAGCTGCTTATACTGGGTAGAAGGATGAAGATTACATGGGGAAGTAGGCAAAAGGTATGCCAAATGGGCAGTTCACAGGTAATGCAGGCTGGAGATTTGCAAAGGCCTGCAGGTATGCAAAGGCTGGAGTATGCAAAGGCTGGGGGTTTGCAAAGGGCTGTCGGCTCTGGTTTCTGCAACAAGGTTGTTAATCTTTCCATGATAATAGGCAGCTCCCAGATGAGGAGGATGGGCTGCATTTCCAGGTGAGCTCCCAGGTACCGAGTGCAACTCCCAGCAGGTTAGAATGTGCCTCCTTTAATCAGAATAAAACAATCACGGGTAACAGAGCATGATTAATATTTCTTACAATTATAGCTGGTCCCCAAATACTCTATTTCTGCCCCTATCATTACTTCTTTGTTCTCATGTCTGTTTTGTTTTGCTGTTAAGGAATTGAAAGGGAATTATCCATCCAGACTTTACACAGGCCTTTTATTGGAGCTGTGAGCCCTCCTGGACTAACAACTGCTGACATGGCGCTTCTTCCCAGGTACTGTCTCCAGCTCAGCGACGTGTGGCCACAGGCCCTGCAGGACCCACCTGAGCACTTCTGCACCCTGGGCTCCCCTGTCTGCCGGCCTCTGTCCCTGGGAGCCCTTGGCGGCCCTTCTGCCCCCAGGTTGCTGCTGAAGGTGCGTTAACAGTGGAAAGGCCTCTTCACCTGCATCACTCAGAGCGGCTCTTCTGTTCTTCCCTCGAGAACTAGCATGTGCCTCTGTCCGGGGTGCCATCCCCGGAGGACAGGCAGGCAGCGCAGCCGCTCGCTCGGGGTTTGCCCTGCGGCTCCTTTACTTGGCAGGTCCGGTTAAGGGACCTGCCCAGCCAGTGGCAGGGATGGGATCAGGACTCAGAATTCTGTCTCATTGATAGCCCTTTCCCGCACTGTGGCTAAGTGGCCGGGATAATGAGTAATACATGTCAAAGTTAACACCCACCAATCATTTTAGGAACCTGGAAAGCGTCTTAGTTTCAAATCTGCTGTGGTGAAGCTGGTTTCCATGCAATTTTTACAACATCCTAAGCCAGCTGTCGTTCCCCTCCGCTCGGCATGCTGTCGACTAAGTGATACCCATCTGGGGATCTCAGGGATGGCAGCCCCGGAGGTGGCAGGAGGAGCAGCAGGAGTGATGGCTGTGCCTGCCCCCGCCCCCCCGTTCACCCCCCCAGCCCTGGCTCCACTGCGTCAACCTCTACAGCACACGGTCCTGTGCGTCAGGAATGTGAGGTCAGTGTCTGGTGACTCTCCTGCGCCTTGAGGACATGGGACCCTCCATTTTGGACGTGTGGGATCCAGGGGTGGCTCCAGCTTGGCCCTGGGGTGTCGAGGGGCCATCTGTGGATGTGGGCTGGTCCCGAACCCCACACAGCAGACACTGTGCTGGACTCGCATCACGTGGTGAGGTGACCCAGATGGCAAAGACTTCCAGAGGATTCTGTCCTGTCTTAAGACATCAGGTATTGCTACTGAATAATGTTTGTTTTGTGTGTTGTTTTTTAAAATATAATTTTATTGATTTCAGAGAGGAAGGAAGAAGGAGAAAGAGATAGAAACATCATTGATGAGAGAGAATCATTGATCGGCTGCCTCCTGCAAGCCCCCTGCTGGGGTCAAGCCTGCAACCCCGGGCATGTGCCCCGACCAGGAATTGAACCGTGACCTCTTGGTTCATAGGTCAACACTCAACCACTGAACCACGCCAGCCGGGCTGAATAATGTTTTCATTCCCTGTGGCTTTAGGGGAAAGTACTCCCAAGAAGAGGACGAAGGATGAGAGCCAGGCTGGTGGGGCTGAGCGCCGGCTGAAGTGACACAGATGAGCCGACACTAAAAACTTCTCCTGAGTGTGCGCCACGCTCCCTGCACTAATGCACTGGGATGAGGTGAGGGCAGCGGTGGTCACGGCGACTTCCTGTCCCTGACGCGTCTGAGGGAAATCAGGATGGTCACTAGACCCTGCAGTGCTGAGAGTGGTTGGTGCTGGGACGGTCCCTGTCCCTCAGGTGGAATCGCAACAGGTGTCTTTGCAGAGAGAGGGGGAGGGGCACGGAGGGAGCAGGTGGGGCGGAAGTCATCCCTTCACTCCCAGGGACCAAAGGACCAGGAGCCCTTGGGGACGACCGTCAGGGCATCTGAACACAGAGCGATGGACGATGGACGTTGCATTTTCTTCTGAAGCCAGTGGGGAGGTGGGAGGGTGTAGAGGACCTGGTGCCATGTGCTCATTCAACAGCCTTTAGTGCACCAGACAAAGGGCCACTCAGTCCCGGGGAGCAGGTTTGTGTGTCCTCTACCTGGGACACTGGCTCTAGGTGTCCTGGGATGGACACAGCACCAGCTGTGTCACCAGCTGTGTCACCGTCACCCCAGGGGGAGAGCAGGTTGACTTTAGTGCAGCTGTGTTGAGCCCCATGGAGGGAGGACTCATAACACCCTCAGGACACTTTGATCTGAGGGAAGCCGCCCTGCGGGTGGGGGTGGTGGGGGGGGGGTGAGGAGTGTTTCTGAGGGGGACTCACAGTTGGCTGATTGTCCACAGGTGCTGACCAGGGGGAGGGGCAAGCCTTTAAGAGCCCTGCCCTCACGGCTTCGCCTGGGCTGTGATGGGGAGGCAGGAGCCATGGGGCCGGGGAGGAGGCTGCTGGTCCCAGCCCTGGTGCTGCTCTGCTTCCTGCCGCCTGGGCCTGGGAGCCGCGCAGATGAAGGTACGTGGACTCTCACCAGGATCTAGCAATTGCCTCTTGTTTTTGCCTGAATCCAAGTAGTGACCAAACTGTGCCTGGGCACTGCGCTGCTCCGAGTGCTGGCTGGGGAGGGCTGGGTGCTGGGGAGGGCTGGGTGCCGGGGAGGGCTGGGTGCGGGGAGGGCTGGGTGCCCGGGAGGGCTGGGTGCCAGGGAGGGCTGGGTGCCAGGGAGGGCTCTTATCGTTCTTAGGTAGCAATTGTCCTCTTGATTAGTGCCTCTTAAGTACTGTGTCCTATGGAGTCAGGAGGAGCAGAACTGAACATTGGGCATTAAACCTGAAATACAGAATTTGTGGTTAAAAAATCCAAATAGGCTTTTGTTCATCAACTTAGTGGAGACAAAGGACGGTGTGTAGCCGGGCGCATGCTTTGCTTCCCGAGGCTCCAGGCTCCTGCCAGCGGGGCTTCTGCCCTGCACGGTCCCCCCCACCCCACCCCCTTAATCCGGGCCTCAGGGACTCCCGCCCGTCAAGTCCTGGTGAGTCTGATCCTTCCTAAGGAGGAGCTTGGGTGGGGATCTCCTAAAAGGAGCCCTTCTCAGAGCCATTGAACAAATTGCACCAGGAACATTTGTCCTGGAAGTAGCCTCGGAAACAAGGTGACACTGTCCAGCTTCAGGGCAGCTCCTGGTCCTACTGTGCTGATGACCGTGGGGTCAGGCCCCAGCCCCACCCACCCAGTGCCGGCCACCAGGACACTCCAGGGTGACAGTCACTCTGTGTCCGGACACTGAGCCCTGGACATGTGGCCAATGTGATGGAGAAACTCACCCTAACCCCTTAACCTTATTGTGTTTTAATACATTTTTATTGATTTCAGAGAGGAAAGGAGAGGGAGAGAGAGAGAAACATCAATGATGAGAGAATCATTGATCGGCTGCCTCCTGCACACGGGGATGGAGCCTGTAACTTGGCCATGAGCCCTGACTGGGAATCATACTGTGACCTCCTGGTTCATAGGTTGATGCTTAGCCACTGAGCCACACCAGCGGGGCTTAACCTTATTTATTTTGAATCCAGCTCAGGCAGCTCTGTGGCTGTGGCCAGCATGTGGGCCGGACACACGGGGACAGTTCTCCCTCAGTCCTGGCACCTCTGCTCCTTGTCATCTCGGGTTAAGTGTGTGGCCCTGCACACTTCACTCCTGGGCGTGTAGAGTACGTCCGGACCCCCCGGGAGGAAGAGGCAGAGCAGGGTGTCATCCTCTGGTCCCTCTGACCAGTGGGGTGGGGGCCAGCTCAGTGGGCAGGGACTCGGTACCTGGGAGCTCACCTGGAAACGCAGCCCATCCTCCTCATCTGGGAGCTGGCTGTTATCATGGAAAGGTTAACAACCTTGTTGCAGAAACCAGAGCCGACAGCCCTTTGCAAACCCCCAGCCTGCATTACCTGTGGACTGCCCACGTGGCATACCTCTGGCCTACTTCCCCATGTAATCTTCAGACTGTGTAATGCCCTCCTCCAGGTCAGAGGACACCGCAGGCTTCAGAGGGGCCCCTGTCTGCAGTGGTCCTTCCTGTAGGCACAGGACATGGACAGGAAGGCACACACTTCCTGAAGGGGGTGGGGTTTACCCCCAACAGACACAGCGGGAAGGAGCCAGAGGGCGGGGGCTGTGAGGGGCCAGGTGGCTGCGTGAGGCCCCAGTCAGCCCAGCACAGACCTTGAACTCTGCAGGGGCCCGCGCTCTGCTGACCACTAGCCTGTCAGAGTTCTGGGGACAGCACGTCCTGGGAACAGTTCACAGAAACGTGCCTGGGCCCGGAACCCACAGGTTCTCAGCCACCCTCCCTGGACCCTTCCAAGTACCCCCACCCCCACCCCATCCTGGGAGCCATTCTGAGCCACAAAACACCCTGTCTTCTTGGTCCTTTCTTCTCAGGGTAAATACTAATCCACACACAGTCCTGGGGCAGGTAGAGTGATTGGTGCAACACCAAATGAAACTAAGAGCTGGGGGTGGGGTGGGGGCAGCGAGGATGCCCGTAGCTGTCCCCCGAGTCCTTGTCCACAGTTATCGGACCTCCTCGGAAACTGCAGTGCCCAGAGAGATGGCCTGTCTTGGGCAGACACACGACCGCTGCGTAAAGCGCACTTGATAAGAGGAGCTCTGAGAGGGCGGGGAGAGTGTATCTGTGATCAGGAGGGTGTTGGGCATCCTTTAGTCCGAGGTGTGGCGCGTGTTCTGACACCAGGAGGTGCTCCCGTTCACCGTCTCCTAGGGGATTTTGGACAAAGCCGGCCGGCTGGCCACCGCAGCTATGACCGACCCACCCCAGGGAAGACCTCAGTCCCCACGGCCCAGGAGCCGGCCCCGGGAGTTTCTGGCGACCAGGAGAGGTGAGCTGCCTGTTCCCAGGGGACTTAAAGGCTGTGTTTCCAAGTATGAATTCAGTATTTCTTTCAAGAGGAACATTCCACCTTCATGTTAATGGAGGGAGAAGGGATTTTTTGCAGGAGTTGCTGGGATTAAAGGACCGTACGCAGACTGAGCTTCTACCCAGCTGCTGTTTTAGGCGCCGTGGTGACGAGGAGACCCCGGTCTGAGCCTCCTTGCCTGGCCTGTGCTGTAGCAAAGACTAATCCAGACACTGACAGCACACCCCACATTGGCCACCATGTCCCCCCTTCTTTTAAATATATTTTATTGATTTTTTACAGAGAGGAAGGGAGAGGGATAGAGAGTTAGAAACATCGATGAGAGAGAAACATCGATCAGCTGCCTCCTGCACACTCCCCTACTGGGGATGTGCCTGCAACCAAGGTACATGCCCTTGACCGGAATCGAACCTGGGACCTTTCAGTCCGCAGGCCGACGCTCTATCCACTGAGCCAAACCAGTTAGGGCCACCGTGTTCCCTTTGCTGCCACAAGGGTGTGAGCACTACAGTGGCCGTGTGGTGTCCATGAACTCAGGCGGTCACTGTGGCAGCAGTGGCACCTGGAGGACCGTCGCGTTTATTGGGCCCTGGGCTGGCTCTGGTCGGGAGGTGGCGGCTCCTGAGTCTCAGGGCAGGGTCCCCGCTGACACCTGAGGGGGCAGGGGTGGGGCCCTGGGAGTGAGCTCTGCATGTGGAGTCCGTGCTGAGAGGGAGCGTTGCCTAAGGCTCCAGGGGTCCTTGAGGGCTGCTGAGCTCTGAGCTGTGCCCTTCACTCTCCCAGCAGCAGCCAAGGGCGGCACCGGGGAGGGAGACTGACAGGCTTCCTCTCCCTCCTGTCCAGAGGCCCCCAGGGATCTTCCGTGGGAACTGCAGGCTGCTGGAGCAGTGGTGGCCCGGGTTGCCACCACCGAGCGATGTGTGCTGTTGGGGGATTGGACGGTGCCTTCTGTGAGCTGGTCCAGGTGGGTGTCTGGGGGCGCAGGCGACCCTCGGGCCTGCTGGGACCCGTGTTTTGAAGTTCTGGTCCTTTGGACACCGCTGTCGACTTGGGTTTACAGCTGATATAAAAGTGCTCACTTCCACCCGCCTGGCCGGGCGCAGCGTGGACATCTGATGTAACTGTGCCCAGTTCTGCTGAACGAGCCGCGGGGTGACAGCGGGCTCAGGAGCGCTCCTGGCTGCCCCGGAGGGTAGGAAAGCCTGCCTCTTCCTGGACGGCACCAGCGCCGGAGCCACTGAGCTCGGGAGCCCTGCTGGCTGCTGGCTGAGGACACGCACCAGCCCAGACCCCACCGCCCATCTGACCCTCACTGGTGTCACCCTGAATTCCAGTGCGCCTGTCCCGCGGGGCCCTGCAGCCTGAAGGTGGAGGTCCCCTCCTGTGCTGTGGGACCACTGCGCTCTGCAGAGGACCTGGCCCCCGAGCTGCTTCCCAGGACAGATGCCACCACGGGGGTCCCCATCCAGGCGGCCGCATCTGCTCAGACCAGCATCCCGACCTCACAGCCTGCCGTCTGGCCCAGAAGGTAGGGTGAGAGTGGCGTGGAGGCCAGTGTCCCTTCTAGAGGGCTCTCTGCCTCCATGGGGAATGCCCGGTGAGCCAGGATCTTGCGTCTGCCTTGTTCACGTCAGGGGCAGTGGCAGCCCTGGCCACTGCTTCAAGGCACAGGCTCAGGACCACGCAGGTGGCGCTGTTTCCTACTGTGCCCCTGAGATGCTACCCGGCCTGTTTACCCGGCCTGTTTACCCGGCCTTGAAAGTGTCCTCTTGCTGCTGGGAGGCTCTGTCCTAGTTCATGCTGCGCTGGGACCCACTTTGAGAACAGTGACCGTGAGCCCGTGACCAGGCCCCACAGACCTTGCTTGCGGCTGCTCCCTGCTGCGTCCCATTCCTCCCGGGAATGTGTCACTGTCCTGAGATCTGAGGTTGTGCCCTCTCCCCACAGCCCCCACGGCCTTCCTCCCGGCCCTCCCTGCACCCTCAGCCTCTCCACGCCCCGGCCTGGGCACCAGCAGCTCCGGCCCCACGCTCAGTGTCCCGCTGCTGCCTTCCCAGCCCTGGGCCCTGAGGACGCTGCGGATCCTGTCGCCCCTCGCTTCCCACAAGCTGATGCTCAGGCACTTCCGAGTCTGCGGTTCCGGGTTCAAATCACTCCCGAAGCCGCTCTGTGTCTGGTGATGGACTTCGGGGATGGTTCTGGGGTTCAGATGAGGACCCACCGTGCTACTGGGGACGTGACTGTCACCACCTTCCACCGGTACAGGAGAGGTATGTGCTCAGGAGCATGGGGGCGGGGCATGCTGAGGAGAGGAAGGCCCCAAGAATGGTGCTGGGACACTGACCAACGGGACACTGGGCCTCCTCTCCCTCCCTCCTCCACCAGCGGCGCTCCCCCCTCTTCCCTCGCCTCTGGGGGAGGTTGTTGAGGTTGAAGCACTCACATTTGCCTCTTGTTGATCACTGAGAGAGAGAGAATTCTACAGGGGCCTATAATTAAATTGTGAAATCCCTACATGAAGAGAGAGAAAAGGAGAATATGTCATTTTTTCCCATGTCTCTAATATTCAGAAATATTCACCTGAGAAAATTGGGGAGAAGAGACAGGGAATAAGGTTATGTGTGCCTAGCTCCTGAGAAGCCTTCTCAAACTCTGAAAGAATAACAGGAGAACTCCCTGTGGACTAAAAGGCATCTCTGGTCGGCCTCGGTCTTGAAGAAAGTCTTGGCTTAACAGTCCTTTTCCAGAAAGCAGGTTGCCTAACTTAGTGAAGAAGTTGCACCGTGGAAGAGAGGATGGAAGGAGATGAGGTTGGAGAAAGGGGTCCCAGGCTGTCCTCACATGGAAGTCATTACAAAGCCTCTCTTTCCCACACTCCATCTTCACTCTTTCTCCCTTTCACCCGGTTCATCTATTTGCTTTAAAACAACGCCTCCATTGAAAATTGAAAATAATTCAGGCCTTCGTCAGGATTTTCACCTTTATCCTGAGAACAATAGGAAACCATTTGGCAGACCTAATTAAATGAGTGGTCAGAGCAGGTTTTCTTTTTAAGTTTATTCTCATTGCTACATTGAGAATGGTCTGAAAAGGAATGGACAAGAAAGATTTGGACAGAGCAATCAGGTGGTGATAGGTAAAAGAGATCATGGTGAACTGAAGTGGTGGTAGCAATAAGATAGAAGGAGTATTGGACAGGTGTGCAAAGTATTTCTAAGGTAGAATTCATAGGTCTTGCTGATTTGTGAATGAGGCAGAAGTGCAAGTGTGGTGCTTCTAAGTCTACCACTTGAGAGGCCTTGCTCTTTCTTGTGCTTCTGTCATCTCCATGAGGACATTCCTGAGGTAGCTACTGGCATTGAACAGATACATGGCAGAGACTTGAAGTGCCCAGTCAGCCCAGTTGAGACTCATCTAGACCAGTGGTCGGCAAACTCATTAGTTAACAGAGCCAAATATCAACAGTACAACGATGGAAATTTCTTTTGAGAGCCAAATTTTTTAAACTTAAACTATATAGCTAGGTACACTGTTATTAACTTAATTAGGGGACTCCTAAGGCTTAGGAAGAGCCACACTCAAGGGGCCAAAGAGCCGCATGTGGCTTGCGAGCCCCAGTTTGCCGAGCACAGACCTAACATGTTAAAGCTGGGAGTCAGATGAGCAAGTGAAAACCCACAGGTGGGGTTGGGATTAGGGCAGTGATGGCGAACCTTTTGAGCTCGGCGTGTCAGCATTTTGAAAAACCCTAACTTAACTCTGGTGCCGTGTCACATATAGAAATTTTTTGATATTTGCAACCATAGTAAAACAAATATGTATATTTTTGATATTTATTTTATATATTTAAGTGCCATTTAACAAAGAACCAAAAAAATGAGTTCGCGTGTCACCTCTGACACGCGTGTCATAGGTTCGCCATCACTGGATTAGGGAGCTGCTGACGGTCATTACCTGCCGCCGTGTTACAACCGCCCGCAGCCCGGAGCTCCTCCTCTCAGGCGGTTTCCGTCGGAGGCTGCTCCTGGTGGTGGGCTGGCTGCCACCAGGGCGATGGGGACGTCAGTCAGGGGTCTCGTGTGACTCAGCGGGCTCCCCAGCTTCTTCACACGAACACAGCTGAGGAGAGCCGTCCATGAGCAGGCATCTGCCCAGTCTGGCACCAGTTCACGGGGTGGAGATGGCCAGCCTGAGCGGGCGGCCTGCAGGGTCACGGGGTTGTGTCATCCGGTGTGAGGCCAAGAAGCACGGGGCCACTCTGTCACCTGCCGTGATGGTCCTACAGTCCATTTCCACTGGACGGTTTACTGAAGTGTCTTCTTGCCCAGCTGTGGGAGGCCAACATCTATTTTCATTCTTGCGACTTTTCCACACAGAATTAGCTACGTAATCCTCAGGGCCCAAGGCTAAATGAAGATGCCTCCCCTTGTTAATAACCTTCCTAAGAGTGTGAGACAGCAGGGTGTGAAGCCATGTGCTGCGCCCTGTGGAGTGGGGGGCTGAGCCACAGCAGGGGAGCGAGCCCACGAGACGGCCCTGTTCCCACGGAGAAAGGAACAGCGTGGCCTCTGTGTGTCATGTCATTTCACACGCTGGTTGCCCCGCTCCCCGGCCAAGCCACAGCGTTAGCTGCTGTGCGTGCTTGTCACACTCCCCAAGCAACCACCCTTCTTCTCTGTGCAGACGGTGTCTACGCGCTCCAGGTGGTCCTTTACAGTGAGTCTCACGGAGCTGAGGTGCGACTTGGGCCTTACTACGTGGAACTGGGCCCCGAGGCCACATCTGTGTTCCTGAATGCCAGCAGTGTCCTCAGGGGCCACATGTGTGCCTTCGGGGGCTCCCCCACGGATCCGAGAAGTAAGCCGTGCACCTGGGGGCTGGGCACCCGGCCCCATGCTCTGGGCGTCCACATCCTCGCAAGTCCCCATGCAACACAGAAGCAAACCATTTCAAAGGCACCGACACAGCGTCCAGGCAGGGCCCTCTCCAGAGAGAAAACACTTAACTTTTAAAAAAATATATACATTTTTATTGATTTCAGAGAGAAAAGGAGAGGGAAAGAGAGATAGACACATCAATGATGAGAGAGAATCATTGACTGGCTGCCTCCTGCACGCCCCACACTGGGGATCAAGCCCACAACCCAGGCATGTGCCCTGACCGGAAAGCGAACTGTGACCTCCTGGTTCATAGGTCGATGCTTAACCACTGAGCAACACCAGCCGGGCAACACTTAACATTTTACTGAGAGAAATTTTGTGACAAAGTACATGTTTCCCAGGCCTGTCTGTTTCCAAAACACAAACTTTGAATTTTGAATGTATTGGAATTGAAGGAGAGAAGATGGAGGAATGGGAACTGTGGGCGTGTGTGACCAGGGAAGCAGCTCTGAGACGGTCTCCCTCTGCCTTTCACTTTCCTTCCAGGCACCACCGTTTCCCACCGTTTTCCACCCACTTCCTCCTGTAACGTGTCCTTCGCCTTGCAGACCCACGTGGGGGGCAGGCGGGCCTGGTCCAGCATGGCCGTGCGATATCGGATGCAGCGTACGTTTCTATTCTGACTCCAGGTCTAATGAACCCTGTGCAGTCAGTTGAGGTGAAGGCCATGGCAGCACCAGGTCTGTGGTTCGCTCTGCCGAGGCCCCACTCGCCATGAACCGCAGACCTGGAGGCCTGAGCAGGTGGGCAGTTCCATGCAGAGTCAGCAGAGGGGCCGGGTCCCCTGATGAGCTTGGGCCCAGTGCCCCCGGGTGCCCACCACGGCTCCGTGTACAGTCAGGCGTCCAGATGCCCGTGGCCACGCGGGAAGGTGGGGACGCAACTTCCCTGGCAGATCCCAGCCCTCCCGCTGAGGTACCCCTTACCCCCTCTGTCACAGCCGTCTCTGTCTACACCAATGGAACTGTGTTTGCCACTGACACCGACATCACTTTTGTGGCCGTTACCAAGGAAACTATTCCCCTGGAGTTCACGTGGTTCTTCGGAGAAGACCTGCCCGTGAGGACCAGGCGCAGGAGCATCCAGAGAAGGCTCGGTGCCCCCCAGTGGTGCGTAGTGGTCCTCACCACGGGCAGCTGTGGCAGGCGCGGCGCAGCCTGCAGATGCCGAGCTGGCGCTGACATGAGGTCATGTCACCCGCACACGGAGCGCTGCCTGTGGTTTGGTCACACGTAGATCTGAGGGCCGCAGCGGAGGGTGGGGCCTTGAAACCGGGCAGTCCAGGCGCAGGTGCCGTTCCGCCCCATGGCGGCCTCAGCATGTTCCTCCGGTAAGGACGGTGGCAGTCTCTCCATGGCCGTGCCTGGTGCCTCCACGATCAAGAGGGAGGTCAAGGTGTCACCCCTCTGCCCAGTGAGGCGCAGCCACCGGGTGCCCCATCATTCCTCAAGATGACCGCTAGCTCCCGCCTTTCTTGGGAGAACGGTGGAGTTTCTCTCAGAGTCTCTCTCTGACCTGGCGCTGGTCACCACCTGACCTTCCTGTCCCCCCACAGGTACCGAGTGGTGGTGCAGGCTTCCAATGGAATGGGCAGTGTGGCTTCGGAGCCCCACCGTGTCCAGGCGCAGAGGAGAGTGGTGGCCAGCGGACTCGTGGCCGCGGACTCGGCTCTGGTGAACGCTCCCGTGACCTTCCAGTGCAGAGTCAGCTTCGGCACCGACGTGGCCTACCGCTGGGACTTTGGGGACGGCACTGGTGGCCGGGGGAACAGCTCCGCCAGCCACGTCTACAGCAGGTGAGCGCACGGTCAGCAGGACCCGCGTTCTCGTGCTCCGGGACCTCCGTGTGCGACCCCTGCAGTCCTGAGTGCCTGCCCACGGGCATCATTTGCAGAACAAACATGCGTTTCCTCAGAAAGCACCACCTCTTGGCCAGGAACTACCTGCCACACTCTTCCCGGTCTGGCCTCTCGCCCAGCTGCGCCCCTCTGCCCGCCCCCCCGCCTCCACCGGCTGGCCTCGCCTCCAGGCAGTGGGGTCTGCCACCTCCGGGACAGGAAACAGAGCACACGGAGGTCCGGAGGTCCCCAGACCCAGGTCCGGGTGCCCACCACCTGGGGACCTGAGGGTGTCCCTGAGGGGTACAGAGGGGCGAGCCCTGCTGTGGGGTGGGGCTTCTAGGAGGGAGGCAGCATGTCCCCTGCGGGTGCTTGCTCCTCGCACAGCAGGTGCCAGCCGTCTGGGTCGGTGTCTGTCCGGCCTGTGCTGGGCGGGCAGCGCCTATGGATGGGCCTGGTGGCCTCTGGGATGGCCTCCTGACCGTGACACACAGACCTGCTGGGTGTGAGGATGAAGGGCCGGCCTGGGTGGACTCTGTCTCCGTGTTTGTGCTTGTCTCCTCCCAGGGAAGGAGAGTTCACGGTTGAGGTCGTCGCCTTCAATGCCGTCAGCGCCGTCTCCCTGAGGAAGCGCCTTTTCATCGTGCGCAGGCCCTGCCAGCCGCCCCCTGTGAAGAACATGGGGCCAGGGCAAGTGCAGGTCAGGCCTGCATCACCGACCAACGTCAGCCTTTCCCGGGGGGGGCGGGGGGCGAGCAGGGACACTCCTCCAGGTCAGCCCCCTGTGTGGGTCGTGAGGGCACCTGGGTGGGCTCCCGAGGTCCCGGAGTCGACCGGCCCCAGCAAGGGACACGCCTGCCTCAGGCCTCGGAGTCGGCCTCCATTCGCCCGTTACTCTGGGTCCGGCTCAGTGCATCTGGACGAGCTTGTGAGACCCCTGTGCTAGGAACTGGAGCGTGTTCAGGAGAAAGGAGAGCCGGGAGGTGGTCATTTGCTCGGTGAGCACCTGCTGTGGGGATAAAACTAGGGCTGCTTCCTAGTCCTTTTACCCCTGGAGGCTTCTGACCTGGAGCAACTTCTCCTTTTTAGGGTCAGAGTGCCCACACGCAGACGCACGGGAGCCCCGTGGTGCGGCTGCATTTGCCAGGAGCTCTCCGTGGCTTCTAGCAGAGGCTGGTCGGAGCTCCGTGGTGCGGCTGCATTTGCCAGGAGCTCTCCGTGGCTTCTAGCAGAGGGTAGTCGCTGGGCCTGAGTCTCAGGTCGGGCGCCTCCCACCCGGATGTGGCCGCGGAGATGAGGGAGCACAGACACGCCCAGGGCCAGGCCAGGGCCGTGGCCTTTCCATGGGATTCTCCCTCCAGGTCCTGAGCCCCAGGACCTCACAGCTCTCTGGGGCCTGGAGAACCCTGGCCCACGTCAGCCTCTCAGAGCCACTCCCACCCCAGGCATTGCCTAGTTTTGTGTGTTATGATCACTGGGATAAGAATCAGCATCTCAGTGTTAGGTGCCCACAAATCTGGGCTGTGAAGTGACACATGCTGGGATCGCTCATATCCAGGATAGAAACAATAAGCACAATTGTAAAGTAATTTAGATAATGACTAGAGTCACTTAAAGAAAGCCTAAGGTAAAGTTGTTTGCAACAAATACCAACGTGTTGTTTAAAGTCCTACTTCCCAGCTCCAGACTGGGCTCTTTCCAGTTTCAACAGGAGAGCTTCACTAAAAGTCCTCCAGGGGGCGCCCTGCACCTGTGGCCAGATCTGCACTTGCACTGCACCTTCGTTCCACTGGGCAAGATCTGCACTTGCACTGCACCTGAATGTTCTCTGTTACTTGTTTGAAATCCAGTTACTTTCTTTTGTTTCCAGGGATCAATTGCTCGGTTTCCAATGATCAGTTGCTCGGTTTTCTGTTGGAGACTTTGAAAATTTTCTACTGATTTTAAATATTAACCCTGTCATATATTTTGCAAATGATTTCCCTTTTTCTTTGATTGCTTTTTAAATAATATTTTATATTCAAAGTTTAAAATTTTTATATAATCAAATCTATTGACCTTTTCCTTTCATATTTTCCCATTAATTTATGCTTATAGGGGTTTTTCTCATGGAGTGTATAAGTCTTTATTCTCACTGCCTGTGATCACACAGACACAGAGCTGAAGTCCTGCGTCTTGAGCCACTTCCTCTGGAACAGGCAGACGCATTTCTGACGAGACATCTTTCTCCTCACGCAGGTGTGGCGGGCCCAGCCTGTGACACTGGGAGTGACCTTCGAAGCCGCCATTCTCTGTGACATCTCCCAAGGCCTCTCCTACAGCTGGAGCCTCACCAACTCCGCGGGGTCGCCGGTGCCCCTGCCTCCTGCCATCAGCACCCACAGGCAGACCTTCACTGTCCCCCACTACTTCCTGGAACCCGGGAACTACACTGCGCTGGCCCAAGTGGGTGGCAGCTGGCGGTGGCACCTGCCCAAGCTCATGCTCCCTTCCCATCAGCCTCAGAGACCCTGGGACCCAGACTGGTCCGTCCCAGAGGAGGGTTCTCTTAAATCCCTGGCATTCCTTTAAGGCCATGATGTGTTTGGGGTTAGAAAGGGAGCTTAAGCAGGGTAAGCTAAACAAAATCAACACCATGGGAAAATTTACTGTCGGCAGAGCAGGTTATAAACCAGGGAATAGTTGGGTGTATGTCCCCAGACCCAGAACCCCAGCTTCATGTTAACACAGACACGGAGAGGAAAATGCTCCTGCTCTTGTACCCCAGCCCCTCTGTCCCCAGTGGGCCTCCTGCTCCCAGACTCCAGCCCCTCTGTCTCTAGTGGGCACCCTGCCTGCCTCACTGACGCCCCCTTGTCGCCCACATTCCAGGTGCAGGTGCGAGGCAGTCCCGTGCACAGCAACTACTGCGTGGGAGTGGAGGTGTGCGCCCGGGCGCCTGTCAGCGTGATCTCCGAGGGCACACACCTGTTCATCCCCAGGACCCCCTTGTCTACCATGGTCCTCAGGGGGTCCCTGTCCTACGACCCCGACAGGCCCGGGGCCACTCTGAGGTGAGCACTGGGGCTGTGGGGCCCCTCCTCCTCGTCCCAGCCTTTCTCCTCCTCTGCCCTCTCCACACTCAGCTCTGGGGCGCTGAGTTATAATCTACACAATTTTAAGGACTTATACTTTTATCAAAGTAGTGTTTCATTTAGGATCAAAATGTAAGGGAGCTTTGGAAAGGGGCAGAAATAAACATGAGTAGCCTCTATGTGTTGGGTCCCTCAGTGTCGGGTCCCTGGGCTCAGGCCTTGGTCCTCATCTCCACCCACTCCCCATCCCTGGGTGCCTGACCCAGTGTCCTGCCATGGACACTGTCCACACTCCGCTAACCCCTGAGCACAGACCCTCCACGAACACCGTCCACGTCGGTAACCTGGAACATGCTTCCCTGAGAACCATCCTCTGCTCCCTGGCAGGCCCCCCAGGAAAGCCACTTGGTGACACCACGGTCGCTAACTAACCAGAGCCGGCACGTCAGCCCCTCCATCGCTTCCCCACAGGTATCACTGGGCCTGCACCCCAGCCAGTGCCCCTGGGCGCCCCTGCTTCACTGGGCCCTCTGCACACAGCCCGGATGCCGGGGCGCCCACCCTGTCCTTCGCAGCGGACTCTCTCAGCAGTGGCTACGACCAGTTTCTTGTGACATTGACGGTGTCCAGCCATGGCCGGAACTCTTCCAAGGCGCAGGTGTTCCTGTCCACCCTCCCCGACGTGGCGCTCAGGTGCCAGCTGCCCCGCTGCCCCACAATGCCCATCTGGGTGCCCCAGGCCAGGCTGGGGGGGGGGGCCACCAAAGAAACCCACTGTGTGCGTGGGAGATGAGTTCAGACACCGACCCGCTGTGCTGACAGTGGGGCTCCAGGGGGAGATGCCCTCGCATCCCAGCAGCTGCCTGGAGACGGAGTTAGCCCCAGGGCCGAGGGCACAGAGGCTGAGTGTCTCGGGGCCTCTGTCTTGGCCTCCAGGCGCCACTGGGCACCGTGAGCCCACAGGGGGGAGGCACCTGTGAGCTGAGTGTGACGTCACGGAGGCCACGGGCACCGAGGGCCACGCCCAGCCCCAGACCCTGAACGCAGGTCGGCATGTGCCACAGCTGCTCTGGCCTCCTGGTGGGCGGGGGTGGGTGCCGCCTAGTGCCCTCAGCTCCGCGGGACACCGGGCAGGCAGCCTCCGTCCCTGGACCCTGCAGGGGGTCTGGGCAGTTACTTGTGTAAAAACACCTCGTGGTCACAGCCCGTGCTGGGCGAGCTCCAGAGGCTTCCTGGGGGAAGCGCTCAGCCTCCCTGAGCGGTGGGGTGAGGTGGTGCGTCGGCCCCTGGGACCAGGTGATCTGAACAGACCTGACCTGGAAAATGCGGCCAGAGCTTCTGCCCTGTTTTCTGGAGCTCCGGCCTGGTTTGCACGTTGCAGGCGCGTGCACATCTCCTGGGAGACATTCCGAGGCGTCCCTGTGAACTGGAACGAGGAGCTTTCATTGAGGGCGGCTTGTGAAGACTGCGGGGAGGCGGCCCTCTCTTACTCCTGGGACCTCTTTTTGGTCAACGCGACAGGAAGGGACAGAGAGGAAGGTACAGACCAGCTTCGTTTTCATTTTATTTTTTTAGAGAGAGGGAGTGGAAGGGAGAGACAGAGAGAAACATGGATGTGAGAGAGACTGGTTGCCTCCTGCAAGCACCTGGCCTGGGCTGGGGATTGAGCCTGCAACCGAGGTATGTGCTCTTGACCAGAATCAAACCTGGACTCCTTCAGTCCACGGGCCGATGCTCTACCCGCTGAGCCGAGCCAGCGAGGGCATGCGATGCTTGGCTTTGTTGGCTGAGCAGTTATTTTGAGATTGCTAAAATGTGTGAGATCTAATTGGTTTGACCCAACGTGTCTGGTCTTGGCCATGAGCTATTCATCCCCAGTCCCTCCTGGCTTCACACTTGGGAGGGCGGTGGTGACAGCCGAGATGAGGAGCCTCAGCTGCTGCTCTCAGCCTGGGGGCAGCGGGGCTGCGCCGTACCCGCTGGGGCAGCTCTCCTGGGTGACAAACGCACTGAGCGCTTTGAAATAGCACACGCCCCGGCCACTCTGCTGGGGCCATTGTCCCTCCCCTCCTGCTGTCCTCGGGACCTCACGTGGGACCAGCAGGGGAGCCGTGGAAGGTGGTCCTCCCTCCGCACACCGGCTGTGATGGGAGCACTGCTCTGAGACTCTTTTCTTGGGTGGAAAATGTGGGTCCTAAGACTTTGCAAAGAGGTGAAATCCCGAGAAGTCACATGTGGGAATGCAGCCCTGGTGGCGGGCGTGGCCTGTGGGCGGCAGGCTCCTGGCTTTGGGCCGGGGGTGACGTCGTGCCGGGGCCACGTGGACCGGACAGTGGAGGGGTATGTTCTGGGCTGGCTGCGCGGCCCCCAGCAGGGCGGTGCCGCCCACTCCTCACGTGTTTATGCTTCCTCGGCGCCACGGGAAGCTTACACACTGGGAGTGGCCTCATGTTGAAGGAACAGGATGACACGGAGGGTTGCGTGCCGTCTGGCCGGTGACCGTGTGGGTCTGAAGCCCAGCCTGTGCTCAGTGTCCCAGGGCGCAGGGTCACCACTTTCTCCAGGGCCGGCGCTCGTCCTCTCGGGTGTGGCCCTGCCCTGTCCTCACAGAATCTGACCCACGTGGCGACAGGGATGCTGACATGGCTGTGGGCTCTGCTTCCACGTCCTTGCAAAGTTGTTCCTTGTTCTTGACCCTGTTTCCTAAGTCCTGTGGCACTCTGCGGCACGGACAGGTGGATGCGGGTCAGGAGAGGCTCCATGCGCCCAGAAGTTTCTAGCGTCCTTGTGAACGCCCCAGTGGGGTGCAGAGCGTGTGGAGGGGCCTGCGGGAGGCGAACCCAGGGGAGATGGACGGGCCAGCCTCCCAGCAGCCGGGCTGCCCCGCGACACCTCGGTGCAGTTTCACGTGGTGGTTGTTCAGGACAGAACATGCTCGTGGAATCTGTACACGTAGAGAAACCAAATGTCTTCTGTGTTCAAGTTCCCTTTTGCAGAACCGTGGGGCTGCTGGGCTCCTCAGGATTGGGGTCTGTGTCGAAGCTTCCTGAGTCCGACCCATGGTCCCTGGGGCCACGCCGGGCAGAGCCACATGTCACGCCTGTGCAGTTCGCTCAGAAGCCATGGCCCTGGACCCTGGCCCAGGCTGACCTCTCAGCCACGGGGAGAGCCTCTGCGGAGTCCACGGTCCCTACACCCCAAGTTCCTGCTGCTGGTGACCCTGTGGCCCCAGAAGGGGATCCCTGGGATGAGGGGTCCCCGGGGAGCCCAACCCCTCACCCCCCTGGTAAGTGCTGTCCCCTCACTGGTACCTGCCCTCACCCTGGAGGTGCCCTCCGGGCCTGGTGTTCGTCTCTGACGGGACCCGGGAGAGTCAACTGAGCCAGGCTCTGCCCACACCACCTCCTCATCCTTCCTCCCCAATGACCACGGGTGCCCGGTGTCCCCGCTTTCAGGTGGGACAGGAGCTATTTCGGTGCCTAGAAGGTGAGAGACATTCCTTGTCAGTGATCCAGGCTCTGGCCCAGCACTCACCTGCCCCTCCTGTCCCGCCCTGACGCCATCCACCGTGGCCGCTCAGGGTCATGGTCCTGTGCCCTGGCAAAGGCCTGCACCCCAGAGTCCCAGCCTTGGGGTCGTTGGTGGGAGAGCCTCCATGAACCCCTCAAGTGTTGGAGGGAAATGCCTGGGGACAGAAAGGTGACAGTGGCAGCCGGACACTCCTGTCGGTGTCTCCCATGGGAGACAAGAGCGAGGCCCCTGGAGGACAGTTCTGGGCCTCGGCATCCCCCCAGCTAACCACACGGAGCCCTACTCCTTGGAGGAGCAGGGACAGTGACTGCCTCCCCCCTGTCCCATGTGCTGGGCATGGCCTCTGGGGGTTTTGTGCCCGCAGAGCAGGGCTGGGGCTCTGAGGTGGCCCAGGACGACGTGTGTGCTCCCTCGGGGTCCTGTGTGTTTCAGGGGAGCCTGGTTTACGGGAAACGCTCTCATTCTGTCCTTCATGCAGACTTTGAGGCCTATTACAGTGACGTCCAAGAAGCGGTGCCCTCGAGAGGACGGCAGCCGGCTGCCTGTGAGTCTGCTCTCCTCTGAACCCACACCCCTCCCTGTGCTCCAAGGCCGAGGGCAGTCTGCGCTCCTTTGGGTGGCACGGTCTGGCCCTGTTTCTAGCTCAGCTGCTGGGGAGCCCAGGCCCAGACACGGCCCCTCTCCTGTCCTCAGATGTAGGCCGGCATCTGCCAACAGGCCTCCCTCGGCGCTCCTCCCAGGCCTCACCTCACAGCTTCCTCTTCCCGGGCGGCTCTGATGCCTCTCGTCACCGCCCCTCCCCAGCCCAGAGTGTGTACCCCCACCCCACTGTCCTCGGGCTCTTTCTGTCTCTCTACTCTGCTCTGCAAGGCATGTTTCTTGTTTTAAAATAATTTTTATTTTTCCATTTTAGTTGACAGAGGATATGACATTAATTTCAGGTGTACACCATAGTGATTAGACATTTATATATTTTACTAAGTGGTCCCCCTGATATTTCCAGTACCCACCCGGCACCATTCATAGCTATTACAATACTATTGACTATATTCCCTGTGCTGTATACTTCATAGCCCTATGACTATTTTGTAACAGCCAATCTGTGCTTCTCTTTTTTAAAAATATATTTTTATTTATTTCAGAGAGGAAGGGAAAGGGAGAGAGATAGAAACATCAATGATGAGAGAGAATCATTGATCTGCTGCCTCCTACATGCCCCCACTGGGGATCGAGCTCACAACCTGGGCATGTGCCCTTGATCGGAATCGAACCCGAGACTCTTGAGTCCACAGGCCGATGCTCTATCCACTGAGCCACACCGGCCAGGGCCAATCTGTGCTTCTCAATCCCTTCACCTTCTTCACCCATCCCCCAACCGCTCTCCTCTGGCAACCACCAGTATGTTCTCTGTATCTATGAGTCTTTCTGTTCATTTGTTTTTTTAGATTCCACATATAATTGAAATTATATGGTATTTATCTTTGTCTGACTTGTTTCACTCAACACAGTACCCTTGAGGTCCCTCCATGCTGTCACAAATGACAAGATTTCACCCTTTCCTACGGCTGAGTCACATTCCATCCTATATGCGCGTCTACTGCTGGGCACTCAGTTGCGTGCACGTCTTGGCTCCTGTAAAAACACTGCGGTGACCACAGGAGTGTACACGTCTCTTTGAATAGTGTTTGAGTTTCTTCAGATAAGCACCCAGAAGTAGAGTTGCTGGTCCTTCTCTATCTCGTGGTATAGCCTTCATTTTAAATGTCCTGGTATAGTTACTGCTGCCCCGCCTTTCAAGTTCCCATTTCCACAAAATATCTTTTCCACCCTCCACTCCCAGCCTGCACCTGTGGATCTGAGTGGGTCTCTTGTAGGCAGCACATGTGAGGGTCTTGCTTTCTTGTCCATTCACCATCCTACATCTTTTGGTCAGAGTGATTGCTGACAGACATGTAATTTCCGCCATTTTATTATTTATAATTTTGATCTTTTTTTTCCTTCTTCTTTTAAAGACGTTCCTTTAAGTTTCTTGTAATGCCGGTTTGTTGGCGACGAACTCCTTTAGCTCTCTCTTGTCTGGGAAGGGAAGGTTTCCAAGGCAGCTGTACACTTGTATTGGCCCTCAGTGAGCATGTTCTCGCTGACAACGCAGGACCAGGAGTGAGTGGTTCATCCAGCCCATGAACAATGCTTAATAGATGCACAATCGTGAACAGTTCGTTTGTTGAATGAATAATGAGTGAGTGAGAGTGACTTGTCTACCGCATGACCAGGTGGGTGGTCAGTGAGCCCTTTGTTTACGACTCACTGTGCTGTGCTCTGTGGCCGTCCCCCTGATCTGCCTGGACGCTGGTTCCTCTGGCCACTCCACACTCCTTCTGCTCCCACAGGCCCGTGAGGGGCTCGCTTCACACTCCCAGCAGGCGCTTCATAAATAACGTTGAATGAGAGAAAGGCCTGCGTTCACAAGTCACTCCTCCTGGTGGTTCAGTCCTTCTAACCCCAACATGGATCCACTTTATCACTTCACCTTGTTTAACGGCATTTGTTTGGAGTCCGAAGTCGGCGTTTCCTGAGCAAGCCCGGCACCCTCCCCCCGCTGGACAGGCAGACACTGTCTCTCTGCCCGGGCCCGCAGCCCAGTCACCTCTCACACCCAGCCCAGCCCAGCACGCCAGGCCTGCCTCCCGGCCCCACACGGGGGACGACGGAGGGAGCTGAGGTCTCCTCTCTTCTTTCCTGCTCCCCCTCCAGCCGCACCCAGACCCTCCCTGAGCAGCTGTTTCTAAAGCCCATTCCCTCTGTCTGAGCCTCTCCCAGGCTGCCCACCCGGCCCTAGAACAGCCCGTCCCAGCCCCTCCGTGCACCTGCTCTGTCTCCCCAGGGCACTTCTGTCACCGGCTTCCCTCTGCTCGTGGTGTGTTTCCTCGAGTGTTTCCTGACACCCTCACCTAGACGTCCACATGGCAGGGCCCGCTCCGTCTGCCGTGGTGTTTCCCGTAGACTCACTCCTGGCCGTGGCCCGAGCACATGTGAGCTGAGGAAATGCCGCGGAGCCACTGATCGTGCGGGGCGACATTCGTCCTCTGTGCCGTCGGAGACGTTTAGACAAGCGGGTCCCGAGAGAGTGGGCAGCACTGATCTCAGCCTTGAACCACTAGCACTTTAAGGGAACCATGGCCTCCTTTGTCTCCGCCATCCCTGACCTGGCGTGTCTCCTAGGGACCAGCATGCACCTCTCAGCGTCGGGACCCGGTGCCAGTGAGGACGGGAGCCGTGGGGATGGGGACAACCTGGTGGGCCCCTTCCTCCCAACCGCCAGTGCCCGGCCTGCACTCCTGGTCGACTGGCCCAAGTCCCCCGTGAGCCGAGCTGTTTTCCAGGGCCACACCACGTCCGGTACGAGCGCCCCTCTGCCCTGGAACCTTAGCGGTTGCAGAGGTTCCAACACCAGCCTCCCCCTCCCCCCATTGCTCCTGTGCCTTCTCCTTGGACTAGAGACAGACTGGGGGTCACGATGCCTCTTTAGTTGTGCTCGTCCCTCAGTGGCCACAGGCCTGCGGGTGTCCCCCCTTTTGCAAAGTAAGGGGAAGAGGCTGCTGAGCAGGCACAGGCACAGAGGACAGTGCCGCCCCCTAGTGCACGCATCCTGTATGCCTGCTGGTGTGTGTGTGCACCTCCCAGGGTGTGGGCCCGCCTCCCAGGGTGTGTGTGCACCTCCCAGGGTGTGTGTGCACCTCCCAGGGTGTGGGCCCGCCTCCCAGGGTGTGTGTGCACCTCCCAGGGTGTGGGCCCCGGGCCTGCAGACTGAGTGCAGGATGCTGCCCGAGGAGCATGGCGTGGCTGAGTGAGCCTCTTTCTTTGAGATTTCGGGCCCCATGGTCAGCAGCTTGCTCGGGTCCAGGAGTCCCTCTCGCTCCTGCAGACACTAGGCCAGTGGGGGCGCCTGCTGGGGTGTGGGCCCCGGGCCTGCAGACTGAGTGCAGGATGCTGCCCGAGGAGCATGGCGTGGCTGAGTGAGCCTCTTTCTTTGAGATTTCGGGCCCCATGGTCAGCAGCTTGCTCGGGTCCAGGAGTCCCTCTCGCTCCTGCAGACACTAGGCCAGTGGTTGGCAAACTCATTAGTCAACAGAGCCAATATCAACAGGACAACGATTGAAATTTCTTTTGAGAGCCACATTTTTTAAACTTAAACTATATAGGTAGGTACACTGTTATTAACTTAATTAGGGTCCTCCTAAGGCTTAGGAAGAGCCACACTCAAGGGGCCAAAGAGCCGCATGTGGCTCGAGAGCTGCAGTTTGCCGACCACTGTACTAGGATGTCGTTTGAAAGGGACCCACCTGGTTTAGGGGCCTCCTCAAAATACATGGACAGCGTTCTTCCCAGAGCCCACTCCTTCCTGGGAGGCGAGGGCCTTTCTGACCGGTGCCAGGACCGGGCTCAGTTTGACTCTGTTGAGCGGGAGCAGAGATGAGCCTCGTGCTTTGTAATAAGGGGCCGGAGGTAACGAACAGACGTGGCATTTCCGGGTGAGACGAGCAGGGCTAATGGGACCTCTGCCTCCTTCGGCTGCAGTGGCCGAGGAAGGGTGTGTCTGAGCTGCTGCCCTTGGGGTGCCCTGACAAGTGGTCCCCGCCCCTCCTTTTCCGCAGGGATCACGGGACAGACGGTGACAGTGAAGCCGTACTCACTGCGCCCTGGAGAGACATACGTCCTGCAGGCAGCGGTGGGTAGGTGGCCCCTGGGCCTGGCGGGGAGCCAAGCCGCGGGCCTGCTGTTAGGATGAGGGTCAGCGTCCTCGGAGTTACACAATTTAACACATGTAACTCGTGCCTGTAATTTATTTCAAGAAAAAGACATCGAAAGTAAAAAACAACTTTATGCATGAGAATTATCATTTCAGAGTAATGGAAAATGAAATGTTTAGTCATTGGGAAACAATCGTTATGCAGTTTAGAGAATACTATACTTCTTTATGACATTGATTTTGAATGCTGTGTGGCATCACAGGAAACATTTACAGTATCGGTGCAGCTTATAGAAACCAAATATAAACCCTATCAGTGTGGTAGAGTCAGCAGCGATACTTGCGTGTTCCGGACAGGGCTGCACACAGCGGGAGTGGAGGGTCTGGTTTGCTGGGGGTGGATTCTGCCTGCGAGGCTGTTGTCTGGCTCCCAGGTCTCGTCCGTCCACCAATCTCTCAGGGCCTCGGGCACAGCTGCCCCAGCGAGCGAGCACCCAAATGGTGCTGCATCAGTGGGCGCCACATGGCAGGGGTCCCGGGCCCAGTGTCCCCTGAGGCAGGCGCTGGCGCAGATTGCCGGCCCCTCTGGGTCTGACCCAGCAGGTTGGGGTGGCCCCGGGGTCGAGGTCTGTCAAGGTCACAGCAACGCCAAAGCCGCAGATCTGGGGACCACACGGTCTGCGCTTTGGGAACCTCCGGGGCTGCCTTTGGTTCCCAGCATGCAGGTGTCACCCCCTCTGTCTGCAGCTTCGGGGCACAGCTTTCTAGGGAAGGCTCAGCTGTATGTGACTGTCAACCAGGCTCCGCGGGACGTGGCCTGCCAGGTGCAGCCCCACCGCGGCCTCGAGGCAGACACCGTCTTCAGCGTCTTCTGCATGTTGGGGAGACCGGTGAGCACGCAGACCCCGTCTGTCCTGAAGGATAGGCCCCGTCTGCCTCTGATGAAACGCTGGGGGTATGAGCGTCCTCCTGCCCCGTGTTGTGTTGGACTGCCCCCGCCACCCCCTTGCGCATCTTCAGGAGGCCCTGACCCGGCACTCACTGCAGACCTGCTCTGAGGCTGAAGGTGTTTCCCATAAATGCCCTGTCCCATCGCCCAGTGTTGTGTCCCCCAGGGGGAAGCAGAGGTGCAGCCTCATCCCCCCCACTCTGTGCATCTGTGACTGTCCCAGGTCCTGGCCTGGAGGGCCCACAGCCGCGAGTGACAGACACAGCCGCGTGTACCTGCCCCAGCCCATCTGTGCCTGACCTCGGGTGGGTGAGGACGGGGTGTGAGGACTTACTGGGGGTAATGCTGTTTGCTTACCTGTGCTCTTTCCTTCACTATGGAACGGATCGCAGGACTTCCGCTATGAGTTTGGTTACCAGATAGGAAACGCCTCCAAGTACACCCTGTACCGGGGGACAGACGCCCAGCACTACTTTGCATTGCCAGCTGGGGAGCCCATGGACGGTTATCGAGGTGAGTCCAAGACAGACAGACAGATGGTGGGCAGGACTCAGCTCCGCCTCCCCAGCAGGGCCCCCACCACAAACCCTGGCCCTGTCACAGGAGGGAGTTCCCGAGTCCCCAAAAAGCCGCTTCCTGCCCTGCCCATGTCTGTGCATAAATGACTTCAGTGGGGTTCTCCACGCCTTCGTCTGGACCTGCCATAGCCCTGCCCTCCCTCGGCCCTGGTCCCAGCAGTACCAGCCTGGACCTGCACCTCGGGGTCTGCGGACCCCTCCCTGGCCTTGCCCGCTCCGGCACTCACCACGTTTTTAACTTGACTGTAGTCCTGAGTAGGCAGGGAGGGTGAGACAGGGCAGTCCTGGTCACCATGGCATCTTGCTGCCGCGGGTACACAGTGCAGGCCAGTGACAGGGAGTGAGCGTGTGAGCCATGACTCATTTCCTGACCCTCCGCACGACGGCTGCCTGCCCCCTCCCCATTTTGCGGGCTGCTTCCCTCCCGGCTACGCACGCACCCCCCGCCTGCCCTGTTCCGTGTGGAGTCGCCTCAGCTCTGCCTCCTGGGGGTCCCGTCAGCGCCCAGCACACAGGTGGGCCCGTGGTGTCGGGACTGGTCCTCTGGGCTCCGTCCCTCCCTTGCCATTGCGTTTGAAGAAGTTTCTCTGCCGACACAGGCCGCTGACCTCTGCTTGTCCCTTCCAGTCCTGGTGTCCACTGTGATCACCGATGGTGACGGCTCCCAGACGCAGCCCTGTGCCGTGGCCGTGACTGTGCTGCCCCGTCTCCAGGGGGACCGCTGCCCCGGCGAGGATGTGTGAGTGAGGCTCTGTGTCCCCAGCCGCCTCCGTGGAATACGTGGTGGCGCCTGCAGCCCAGTCCCCGACGTCTGTGCGGGCTTCCCGCTTGCGCTCTGGGGCTGTACCGCTCGTCATCTTTCTTCGCACAGCTCACTCTACATGGGGTGTCACTCGTATACCATGGGGTTCGCCTGTCTGCAGTGCACACATCCTTGGGTTTCCTATAAATACAGTTGCCAGATGAGGACATTTCATCGATCCCACAGTCCTTGTTCTCATTGGTCCCATCCCTGCCCCCACCCAGCTTCCTCCCTCCAGCCCCAGCCCTGGATCTCATCCGAGAGCCCACTTCTGTCCCCAGATTGGCTGATTCTGGACCTTTTATGTCCATGGGGTGATGCCCCAGGTGGTCTTCTGTGACTGGCTTCCTGGACACACTTCCTGTTTCGTGTGTGAGGTGCAGCCTTGTTGCCAGACCTCATTCCTCTTTGTGACTGAACGACAGTTTGTCTTGGATGCACCATGGTTTTTCTCCATCATCAGCTGATGGCCGGTGCAAACGGTGCTGTTGTGAGCGTAGATGTGGACGTGTTTTCCTGTCTCACGCGATTCCTGGGCGTGGTTGCCGGGTCTCACAGTGATGCTGTGTTGACCATTGTGAGGTCCTGCCAGACTGTTTTCCCAAGCGGCTGCCGTGTACCTGTGGGTCCCGCGTCGTGCCCACCAGCTTGCTCTGTGCCTGGCCCTGGTGACGGACGGTGCTGGCATCTGTCCACGGGCTTTGAACCATCGCTGTCTGTCCTGCACCATGGTCTTCACGGGCTGTCTCTCCATGACTGAGGCTGCGAGTCCCTCACGTTCTGGCGACGTCCCTCGTCAGGGAAGTGACTGTGTACATTTCTCCCGCCGCGGGTTGGGTTTTCTCTTCCATGTGGTGTCACTGACGCACAAAAGTTTTAAGTTTGATGAAGTCCAACCTGTTCTCTTACTGCTGGTGCTTTTGGTGCATTTAAGAAATTACCACCCACCCCAGGCCAGGACGGTCACTCCTGCCCTCTTCTGGGAGCCTCGCGGTCTCACTCACGGAGCTGAGCCTTGGAGCTGGGGCGTGTGGTCCGAGGCAGGCTCCAGGCCTGCGCTTCTGCACGTAGCCAAGCAGTGTCCCAGCTCCACAGGCCGGAAAGGTCCCCTCCCCCCGAACCGTCTTCGTCCCTTTGTCAGAAGTCAGTGGGCCACAAGCGTTAGTGTCTGTTTCTGGGCTGTCAATGCTATTCCATTGACCTTCAAGTCTCTTACACCAGGACCACACTGTCCAACTGCTGAGTGCGAAGTAACCTGTGAAATGGGAGCATGAACCCGCAGCTGAGTCTGCGTCTTCAGGGTTGTTGTGGTTACTCTGAGCCTCCTGGTTAATAGTTGGTCCGTTTCTACCAACAAGCCCCTGGGATGTTGATGGGTTGCCCGGAGCCTGGATGTCACCTTGGGAACATTGCTGCCTTGGCAACATGAGCCTTCCAACCAGGAGCAGTTTCCCATGTAGTTAGATCTTTGCTTTCCTCAGTCACATCGTACAGTTTTCAGGGTGCAAACGTTGAACTTTTTGTTAAATGGATCATAAGTATTTTGTTCTTTTTGATGTTACTACAGATGGACTTGTTTTCATAGTTACTTGGAGTTTTCCGTAGTGTACACTGATACTTGCGTGTGGATCGTGTGTCCTGCAGCCTTCCACTCACTCGCTAGCTCTCGTGGGCTTCTAGCATATTCCGTGGGGTTTTCTGTGAATGAGACGTGCCACCTGTGATGAGAGAGGGTGTCACTCCCTCTCAGCTGCGCACTCCTGCTGCTTTTTCCGCTGAGCAGACGTGGCAGAGGCCGAGATCCTGGTCCTGCCCCAGGCCTGGGCAGGCGCAGTCCGCCCGCAGCCTCTCTTTGGGTGGCACTGACGTAGGTTCTCCACAGATGCCTGTGAGCAGGTGGGAGAAGGCCCTGCACTCGTGGATTTGGGTGATTTTATCACCAAGGCCGTTGGATTTTGTCAGTGCTCTGCTAGATCCATTGAGATGATCACGAGGGCTTGTGCTTCCGCCTGCTGACCTGGTGCATTTCATAGATTGGTTTCACCCTGAATCACTCCTATGTTCCTGGACTGACCGCACGTGGCCATGTGCATCATCCCATCCACTCTGTGGGTCTGGGTGCTGCTCATCACCTCTGCCTATGGGACCACCAGCCCCTGCAGCCGTCGGGGTCTCCTGTCCAGCTCGGCACGGACTCCCTTCACCTGCCGTGTGTCTGTGTCACTCTGTGTGGCTCTTGGGCCTGTGCAGCTCTGATAAAGGAGGTTCATAGGATTGATGTGACTCCTCCCTGTGTCTTTTCCGTTTCCTCTGCACAGACCCGCCCCAGAGTGTTTCTGTCGTGGATACCACACTGGGGTGGGCGGGCCGGAGCGTTGTGAACGTGTTGGATGATCATGGTAACTGCTCTGTGTCCTTCAGGTACAATGCTAGCCTGAGGAGCCTCTCCACCCTCCAACAGATGGGCAGTGACACGGAAGTCAGGAACTACGTCGCCGTGACCACCGGGGTCCTGAGTCGCTGGGCTAGGGAGGGCGGGAGCCCCTCCTGTGGCCAGTGGTCCCGAATCCAGGACGCGTTCATTTCTTCAATCTGCAGATTAGCTCCCCGGGACCAGGTATGGCCCAGAGTGTCTGTAGGTCTGTCTGTGCAGCAGGGACTGAGACCGGTCAGCTCGCTAGCAAGTGGTCGTGCTGTGAGGTACCATCAGTCATGAGACTGGTGGGCCGGCCTGCGCGCTGACGTGGGGCTGTGGCTCTCACTTGTGCACACGTCTCACAGACCAGTGGGCTGGTTACTAGACCCACATCAGCCACGTAGGAGAAAATGATGTAAACCCAACCCGATCCCGCCTGGTAACAACGGCACAGCAGTGAGGCTTACGATTCTGTGGCTTCCAGGGCAGCGACCACGTACTGCTGTGGCACTGTCCTCGCCAGCATGGCTGTGCCTCTGTCCTGCCACTGTCACAGAGGATAGTCACATCTATGCCATCGTCAGTATGGCATCACCATGGCGAGGACAGCCACATCTAAGGGCACACTCCATTGTCACCATGGCGAGGACAGCCACATCTAAGGGCACACTCCATTGTCACCATGGCAACAACAGCCACATCTAAGGGCACACTCCATTGTCTCCATGACAACAACAGCCACATCTAAGGGCACACTCCATTGTCATCATGGGGCTCAGGGACCAGCTCCCCCTGCTGTACTCTGGTCCCTGAGCCCTCGGGTCCCCTCCTGATGGGGTGGGGGTAGCCAGCGGGCGCAGGGCAGGGGGGCCACATAGGCTGGAAAACGTGGGACCAAGGTGACGGCCTCTCCCATGTCAGCCTCCCTTTGTCTGAGCCCAAACGTGGGGTCTGCTCCATCTCCGCGCAGTGAGCTGAGTCGTGCGGCCATGACTGACGGCTAACTCCCCTGCCTTGTTGTCTTGTCATTTCCGTTTCTCCTGGTAAGGAGGAAGCGGCCGACTCTGTCCTCCTGCTTAGGGACCTGCTGCGCTTCCCCAACAAGGTGAGTCCCTTGATCCAGGTGTGTCCCTGCTGCTTCCCTCACAGGGACCTCAGGCAGCTCCGGAGTCCTGTGAGGGCCCCGTGAGCACCCGCAGGCGGGTTCGGTTCAGGCAGACGGTCACCGTTTCGACGTGGGTCACCTCCGCCAGCAGCAAACGGCCCAGCCACGTTCCCTGGGACTTGCTCAGCTTGCAAAGGCCGTTATTCTCCTCTGGTCATTTATTGGGTCTGGGGATAGACTCTGGGGAGTTATTGTCACTTGTGAAGTTGGTGCCGATCCGGATCCGGACCTGGCCCGTCCTCCCCGCCTGGCGTGTGGTGTCCCTCCCGGAGGGCAGGCCAGGTGGCGTGGGCGCTGTGGAGGGGCCTCTACCCCTGCCTGTTTCCACGCAGATGAGCCTCGCAAGCGCTCTTCTCATCCTCGACTGCGCGCACACGCTGCTGGCCCCCAGCCGGCCCCCCGCAGGCTGCGCGGTGGAGGCGGGCCAGGTGCGGGAGCTCATCCTTCTCGTGTCCGGGGTCCTGGAGGCCAGCGACCACGGTCACTCAAGGAGCTCGGGCCGCCTGCTGGAGGAAGGTGCTCAGGCCATCGCAGACGTGCTGCTGGTACGGTCCCCTCCTCCTCGGGTAGTGGCTGCTCCTCCCTCGGACAGGAACTGGCTTAGTAATTGCTCTCAAAACCCACAATGAACTGGGGTCCTGGGGTCTGATGGCTACGATGCCAGGGACATTGGTCTTGGGGAATGTTCATGGTGAGCTGTGTTTCGTGGGTAGTGCAATGTGCAGTGGATGTCACCCCTGTCAGTCCCCTGGGTCCAGTGGGTTTCCATGAGGGACATGGGGCCTGTCCCCTGAGGGGCGCAGGGAGTAAGGCAGGTGGTGGTGTTATGTGGAAGCAGCCCCGACAGACCTGGCCGCCAGCGGTCATTTCATGTGCTCCTGCTGCAGTGACCACAGGACAGTATGTCGGGATTGGTTGGGTTCCTTCCAGAAGTTTCCATGTCTCCTCGGTCCCCATTTATCCTCCCCCCTGCCCAGACCTGCTGGTCACGTAGCTGATACTTGGTGTGATGCTGGGGAAAGGAGAGAGTGAACGGGTGTTCGATGTGAGCCCAGTGACCGCAGCCGAGCAGCAGTCGGCACATTTAGACGGCACCTCCCGCCCTGCCTGCTCTGCGCCCGCGGCCCTGGCAGCCCTGCATGTAGTAGTCAAGGTCTTGGCTCCCTGGGGCTGAGGAGCCCACGGAGCCAGCTGTGGGCACAAGGGAGTGGAGCGTCTCAGGAAGACGCATCGACACAAAAGCAGCTCGCATCCCGGTCACAGGGCTGCCCCGTCCTGGGGCCCAGTCCTGGCTTGGGCCTTCCCAGGTGTTTCCGCCTCTCGGGTCTGATCCGGAAGGTGATCCTGCCCGTCAGTGTCTGACCCGTGCTGTTCCAGGGCTGCCTGTCCTCACGCGGCGAGCACCGGGTCCACGTGAGCGCCGGGCAGACGGAGGCCCAGGCACAGCTTTATCGCCACCCTCAGAGCTCCGAGCAGAGCCTGGGCCCCATCCAGGTGCGCCTCCCTGCAGACCTGGCCGGGCGGGAGCCCAGCCCGTGCTACGCGAGCCAGCTCCTGCTCTTCAGGAGGAGCCCCTTCCTGCAGGGACGCGTTCCCGGCCAGGTGAGCACTTCCTGTGCAGCCGCTGGACCCACCATCGAAGTCGGAGGCAGAGTGGGCTGGGCGTGTGTCACGGAGAGGCTGGCCATGGGTCCCGGGAGGCTGAGCCGAGGGGACCAGAGCCAAGGGCGTGTGGCAGTGGGGGCGCGGGGAGGAGGTGCCAGCGTTTCCGGGCTATGAATACGGGCTTCACATCTGCTTGTGTCCAGGTCAAGGGGGTTGGGGCCGGGCCCCAGCGCCATGCTCCTGTTTCTGTGCGCAGACTCTTGCTCGAGGGCCTGGCTCCCTCGGCCCCCGATAATGTCTGATGGACGAGCATACAGAAATGAATGACAAACTCATCATGTGGTTCAAAAATGCTCATTTTCAACAGCAGTCACACACCTCCTTTTAAGGAAATAGACATGAAAATAATCCCAACTAACAAGCAATAAAGAAATAGAGATTAAAGTGAGTTTTTTCAACCTAAAAAGTGCAGTTGTGTAGAGACGTACCCGGTGGAGGTGGAGGTGGAGCGAGCAGGTGTCTGCCCATCTGGAGGCACTTCGTCCAGGCGCCCAGAGCTCCAGAAACACCCAGACCCGTGTTTCCTCCCCCCACCTCCCAGGAAACAGGAGAGATTTCCTCAAAGCAACAAGCTTTATGTGTTTATTCAGAACGACCGTAGTTCTGATAACCTGGCTGCTCCGCAGACAGCCGCCCACTGGTTATGTGAATGCATCACTCAGGGGAATCCATAGGTAGCTAATCAAGCTGTGTCAACCAGGGAGTTGTAGTGGCTTTGGGAGATTTCACGCAAAAACAAAAGTAGAACGTTTGCTGCCCGCCCAGTGTGTCCCCACCCAGGAGCGCCCGGACGCCCCAGGCAGGCGTCCCCGGGTAAGGCTCGCGGCAGGGCTCAGCAGTGCTGGGGGCCGTCTGCGCCTCTGCTCATTGTCACCCGGCAGCTGTGGCTTTCATATGAGCTTTTAGAATAAAAAATAAAATACTTCAACAAACTTTAAGAATGATTAACTTAATAAGAGCAGTGCACATGAAGCTATCCCCCACCCAGTCCTGCCGTGACCCCTCTGGCCGGTGACCCCTGTGTTCCCTGAGGATGTAGCCGCCCCCTGGCTGGCGTCACCACTGCAAGGTGCTCTGTGTCCCCAGGTTGGTGCTCTGCTGGCCCTGTCCCTGCACCGCTGCTCCAGCCGAAGGCCCCTGCACAGGCCACGGCTGAGGACGCCCGTGACCGCGGAGTTCGGGGAGGAAGATGGCCCGGTGAGGACAGCCCTGCCCGGTCCCCTCAGCTGCGTTTAGGCTGCCCTGGTGACAGGTGATGTCTTCACTTTTCCAAAAGCCAATTCTGCTCGTTGTCCACGTGCTGACAGGGTGACAGGAGAAATGAAACGACGTTTGTGCTGCTTCGGGATAGAGTGAACGTCCACCACTTCACTGGGCTGTCTGCAGCCAGCCCGGAGGCCCTGCAGATCCGAGTGGAGTTCTCCCAGCCGGCCGCCAGGGCGTTCCCCGTCATGTTGCTGGTGAGGTGCGTGGCTGATGCTGTGGGTAATGGGGTCAGGGCAGGAGACGCGCCTGTGAGAACTCCTGTGAGTGAGGTTGCACTCTGCAGCGGTGTGCGGCGGGTTGTGGAAGAGATGGAGTGACGGCTGCTCAGGGAGGAGGTGTTGCTGCCTCAGACGGACCCAGCCTGCCGTTTGCAGGAGAGACTGTACCGTGGAGAGAGCGCAGGTGTCCGTCCAGGGCTCGCAGTGCACGTCTGGGCAGGACTCTCAATCTTTCATTTAAAAAAATATATTTTTATAGATTGCAGAGAGGAAGGAAGTGGGAGAGAGAGATAGAAACATCATGGATGGGCTGCCTCCCGCACGCCCCGCACTGGGATCGAGCCTGAAACCCAGGCATGTGCCCTGACAGGAATCGAACTGTGACCTCCCGGTTCGTAGGTCAATGCTCAACCACTGAGCCACACCAGCCAGGCTGGTGTTTATTCTACTGAAGCAACGAGTGAGTGCCACACAGTTCTCGTGATGATGTGGTGCGTGGGGCCCAGCCTGCCTCGCTGGTGAAAGGGTGTCTGCACAAAAGCAGGTGGCAAAGCCCGGAGAGGAAAGACCGAGACCAGGCTGTGCTCACGGCTCTGCTTGTCCCAGGTTCTCCGAGAAGCCGACTCCTGCCGACTTCCTGCTGAGGCAGCTGCACCTGTGGGAGGGGCTCACGGCGCACGTCTCCGTACCGGCGGCTGCGCTGGAAGGTCGGTGGACGGGACGCTGTGGCCCTCTGTCTGTCCCGTGATGAAGCCCCTGCTGTGGCGTGGGTGTCGCGGTGCTGCTGTCCGTCCACCGCTCGTCTGCTGCAGGAACAGGCAGTGCCTTTTCCCAAACCTCAGGTTGTGATTCTTAATTTACATTTTCTCTTTCAGGCCACACCCAGGGGTACCTGTCCCTGTTGGATGCGGACTACGACAGGGAACCTCCCAACAGGTACTTGGCCGAGACCGTGAGCTACGTGGTGCGTTTCCAGGGGGTCCACTGCCTGCTCTGGGACCCGCGGCGGGAGCCTGAGAGTCTCCCCCCGCAGCCGGCAGCTTCCCCAGGGAAGGTGAACTGCAGGTGAGGCGATGCTGCGGGAGTCGGGTTTGCAGGGACAGCTTCCTCCCGCGTCTGGCCCGCCTGCAGCAGCCCCAGGGGAGTTCACGTGCCTCCCCCGGGATGTGGGTGGTGCTCAGCGAACATCTGGTGGACGAAGGAGTCAGTGGGTAGATGAGACCCGTGTGGGTCGCTGTGTCCTGCTCATGCTGATGACCCCCCTCGGGTGGGGCCTCTGCTCTCCCCGCCCCCGCTGGGACCCCGCGCCTGCCCCTCTGCGTAGTCGTGAGGGTGACCTTTACCACAGGACATGCGTCGCTACACCGACTGCAGCCGCCCAGGAATTTCCGGGAGCATCGGGCGTGGCCCTCGGTCAGGAATTCTTTATCCAGATGCAGAGCCGGCTGTTCTGTCAGTGGCCGTGGCTGTGTTTGTTACAGTAGAAACACCTCGTAGGCACGTGTAGAAATCATCGTCATCTTAAGAAAGTTGAATCACAAAGCGACCTCCTAGCTGCCTGGGAGGAGGCAGTGTGTTCAGACCACCGTGTGCGGTGCCCGGCCGCCATCCGTGGCTTCTCACGTCCACTCCGGTGCGCGCAGTGCTGGTGCCGGGAGCTTGCTCAGGCTGGCGGTCAGGCTCAGTGTTCCCTGGGATAGTCATGTGTTCGTTTCTGCACTAAAGCAATTGTCCGCTCTCTGCTACATGGTTCTTTGCTGGCACCTAGGAGCCAGGGCACAGAATCAGCGCCGAAGGGCCCTACTCACGGAGCAGTGAGGGGGACAGGTTTGCTGTGGGAGAGTCCGTCTTCACGGTGACCCGTGATGGGCACCGGCTGTGCCCGGACCGCGGACACGGCGCACAGTCTGTCCCTGGGCTGAGGCTGGGATGGGGGGGCGGGGGGGCGTTGTCATGGAGATGTCAGCACTCTGGTCCCCTGGCCTCACAAAGATGTCTGCGATGCGCCCCAGGTCCACGCCGAGGACAGCAGTGTCCCGGCCTTGGAAGCCGCAAACAGACACAGAGGCCGAGCCCCACGTCTAACTCACTAGCTGACCCTTCACGCCGGGTCTGAGTCGTAACCCATAACGGGAGCCACTGGAGCTTGCACCTTCCCCCGCTTCCCCCGCTTCCCCCCCCTACCCGCCCCCCCCCCCCCCCCCCGCAGCGGGCGCCCGTGAACACTCGCGCACTAACGGTATCTCCCTCCCAGCTACGACCTCCTCGCCGCCTACTCCATCGCAAGGAGAAGCCTGAACGCCAGCTTTGAATCCAGGGACGTGGCCCAGTTCCGGGGGTGAGTCCTGCCTTCTAGACCAGCCCTTTTATCTGCCCGGCCACTGGCTGCCCGGGGTTCCGTCAGCAGAGCGTGGACCCTGCTACTTGGGATCCTTTTGCTCTTCAGAACGTGCCTGTTAAAGGTGATTGTTACTCACTATTGCCTAGTTGCCCATGTTCGTCTGTCAGCTCACATTTGCTGGCAGGAGAGGGACGGACACACGGAAGTCAGTGTGAATCTGGGCAGTTGTGACTGACCAGTGGGTGAGTGTCCGTAGTGGCGACACAGCCGGACCCGCGGTTGCTGCTCTCTTGCCCCGGCCCCCTAGTTCCTCAGCAGGGCCCGCTTCAGGGGCGAATCTGAAATGCCCCCGCCCGTCGCACTGCGTAGATAGCTCCATATATTCAGGCTGAAATGTGGGCCAGCAGAACGCAAGCTGGGGCGGCAGGAGCTCGCTGCCTTGTCCATCTGTCTGTCCATCCCCCACATGGGGCACCAGGCTGCCAAGGCCGTGCGGGGTCAGCGCCTCATTCATGGGGCCAGAGTCTGCATTCCCTGGTGCTGGGTGTCATTCTCCTCCTCACGTGTATGCCTTAGGGACGCCGCCTGGTCATTTCATAGGCGAGAGTGGGTTCCTGGGTAATGTGAGTGGCTCCCTAGTTAGGAATAAGCCAATGACTGATGCTGCCAATGCTGGTGGTGTGAGGTCACCAGGAGTCAGGGACTAGGACACAGGGAACAGCTGGTACCACTGTGCTTTCAGACACCACTGGGATGGGGAACCCCTTTCTGTGTGTGTGTGCACATGTTAGCCCTGTGCATGCACACGTGTTAGCCAGTGTACACGTGTGAACATGTGTGCCATGTGTGCATGTGCATGTTAACTAGCCGGTGTGCAGGAATAAGCCAATGACTGATGCTGCCAATGCTGGTGGTGTGAGGTCACCAGGAGTCAGGGACTAGGACACAGGGAACAGCTGGTACCACTGTGCTTTCAGACACCACTGGGATGGGGAACCCCTTTCTGTGTGTGTGTGCACATGTTAGCCCTGTGCATGCACGTGTATTAGCCAGTATGCATGTGTGAGCATGTGTTGGCCCTATGTGCGTGTGAGTTGGCCAGTGTGCACGTGTGTGTTAGCCAGTGCATGAGTGTGCATGTGTGAGCCTTGTGTGTACATGCACATGCGTTAGCCCTGTGTGGGGAACATCGGCTGGTCTCTGATTACATGTTTATTTTCCCTGTCTATTCTGCTCCTTTATTTACAGACGCCCGGAAAACCTGCTCCCCAGTATTTTTATTGTGGCCATTACAATTCTTTATGCCCTTTTGGTCACTAAAAGCAAACGTATGGATCGTCGCGAGAAAAAGAAAATGGGTTACATTTTCCTGCAAGACAGTGCCCCGCCCAGTCACCAGCTGTACGCGGTTGTCGTGGACACAGGCTTCCGGGCTCCGGCCCACTTCACCGCAAAGGTGCCTGGGCATCCGGGAGACACGTGTGGGTGTGGACGGTGTGTGCGCAGGTGTGGGTGCATGGCTTGGCGATGTGGCCATCTGTCTGTCCGCCCTGTCCTGGAAACTCCAGGGAGGACAACAGGACAAGAACAAAACAAGAATCTAAGGTTTAGAAGGAGAGAACATTAGTTCCTGGCAGGCGATCTGATGTCTGCATAGAAAATGTAAGAGGGTCTTCAGTCAAATAATGAGAATCAATATGAAAGTTTAACAAAATCGCTGGATTCCATGGTTCAGTACATGTAAGAGTAAGGCGAGCCCCCCTCCAGGGTCCTGGGGGAACAGGCAGCGCACTCGGAGCCGGGCAGCAGGCCGCGTCTCTCCTCCTGCAGGAGGCACCTGGTCCGGAGCCGCCCCTGGCCTGCCCTCACTCCTGACTGGAGCGCAGGCACACAGTCTGCGCGATTGGCTGATTCAAAGGGAGGGGTTGGCCTTTGCCATTTCAAGATGGCGGCCCCCAGGGAGCCGCAAGCCCTGCAGCCAACATGGTGACTGCCAAGTCACGCAGCCAACATGGCGGCTGCCTAAACTGCTCTCTGACAGAAAAGATGACTTGTTTATTCTCACAGTAAAAACCCTCAAAGGCATCTTCATGCAACAACAAGGACCACATAGGACACATAACTGAGACCACATGTTCCCCATCATGACCACACCGGGCACCCACAAGACCATCATGAGAAAACTGGCACAATATGCATAAAATATCCTATATAATAAAAGGCTAATATGCAAATTGACCAAATGGCGAACGGCCGGTCGCTATGATGTGCACTGACCACCAGGGGGCAGACGCTCAAAGCAGGAGCTGCCCCCTGGTGGTCAGTGCACTCCCACAGGGGGAGCGCCGCTCATCCAGAGGCCAGCTCACGGCTGCGAGTGCAGTGGTGGTGGTGGGAGCCTCTCCCGCCTCCACGGCAGCTCTAAGGAGCAGTGAGCTGGGCAGTAAGGAGCGAGGGGTCCCGGACTGTGAGAGGGTGCAGGCCGGGCTGAGGGACCCCCCCCCCCCAGTGCACGAATTTTGTGCACCAGGCTTCTAGTCTATATAATAAGAGCCTAAGAGACTGTTACGGCAGAATGACCAGAATGACCAGTCACTATGATGCACACTGACCACCAGGGGGCAGACACTCAGCCAGAAGCCAGGCTCACAGCTGGCAAGTGCAGCAGTGGTGGTGGGAGCCTCTCTTGCCTCCGTGGCAGCGCTAAGGAGCAGTGAGCAGGCAGGCGGTAAGGAGTGAGGGCTCCCAGGCTGCGAGGGGGCGCAGGCCGGGCTGAGGGGATTTCCCCGCACAAGTGCACGGATATTGTGCACTGGGCCTCTAGTATAAATATACAGTAATATTCAATCATGGACGGGAAAACCAGTTTTCCTTGTCATTTCTCCCACATTAACCTTTAACATTAATAGTAATAACACCAGCTAACAGGAATTAGGACTTTACTATGTTGGGGTTTTTTTACTCCCAAACCTCAAAACACTTTAGAAAGAGTTCTATTAATAGACCCATTTTACAGGTGAAAACCAGGCACAAAGAGGTTAAAGTCCATGAAGTCCAACCAAAACTTCAGGAAGGGTTTTGTGGAGCTTGAAAAACGGATTCTAACATTTACCTGGAAGAAAACACAAGAAATCAGAGACTTGGAGGGTGGTGTCACCAGCAGGGGGAGCAGGCAGACTCCGAGGGACACCAGGCAGCTGGGGTGGGACGGGCTAGGAGAGTGTCGCGTGTCAGGAGACAGACAGACGGGTGCATGGGACAGACTGCAGACGAGGCATGTCGGGGCCGTGCAGCCCCGAGCAGAGCAGGGGTCACGCAGTGAGGTGCTCAGGGACGGTGGCTTCGTGTGGAAAAGCAACGTGAAGCCTTCATGTCACGCGATGCCCAGAAACGCGCTCCTAAAGGCTAGAGACTTAAAGGGGAAAACACTTAGAAGTCACTCCAAGGCCGTACGCCCCTGGCTACAGGAAAGGATGTAAAAGAGCAGAAATAAGTGAGGGGTTTTCCTCAGTGAAGGTGGGTAGATGGCACTGCACAGAATTGTACGTTTCTTACCACAAAAGCCGCCCAGCAAGGAGCAGCGAGCCCAGCTGCTGAGGACACGCACGCTGTGTCTATGGGGCCCCTCACCCACCCGGTCCCCTAAGTGCAGGGAGGAGGGCGGGCCCACGCGTGAGACAGCCACGCGGCCACACGTGAGCTAGCCATGTGCCCAGTGACCCGAAGGGGCATCTGGCCTTTCCTCCCCCCTCCCCCCTGGCAGGGACTGTCCTGGGACAGGTCGCGGGGTCTACATGGGGCGCTGGCTTCCTGGATGGGGGTGGGAGGAGGGTGCAGGGGGGCCCTGCCCAGCACTGGTTAGGGTCACGGGTTCGGTAATTGAACTCTGACCCCGTGTCTGTGTTTTGAGGTCTACATCGTTTTATGTGGTGAAGATGGACTCTCAGAGCCCAGAGAGCTCTGCTGCCCAGAGAAGCCGCTGTTTGAACGGAACTCCAGACACACCTTCGTCCTCAGGTATGGGACTCGCCCGCAGAGCCCGGGCAGCAGCGTGAGACCTGGTGTGGCCGTCAGGCCGGCTCTCCAGCGGGACCGGTGGCTCCATGGGGACAGGGTCAGTGTGTTCACAGTGTATCTGAGGTTGACGGATAGCAGGCCCATGTGAGGGACGGACGCAAGGACGGAGGCTGATTGGCCTACATGCTGGTACCTGCGTAACCATGCGTTTCTGTCACTAAACCCGCGTGAAGGAGTTAGTTTCACCCCAAATGAGGGTGACGAGGGCAAGGAGGCGTGCAGAGCTGGGTGGGTAAAGGGTTTACCAGGAGGACAGCCGGGGCGGGCAGGAGGTGGGAGCTGCTCTTCCCTGGACGTTCACGTTCACAGGCTCTGTCCCCGCTGACATAGGTCAGCTGTGGCGCTCCATGTGGACAGACCCGTGAGGTTAGAGAGACTGGATTTGGGGGAGCTCCGCGGGGTCCCCGCCCCATGCAGCCTGTTCCCGGGGGGCCTCCTGGGTCCCTGCTTGTAGACGGGTCCTTCCTGCCCGAGGGTGAGAAGCGGCTGCACCCCCGGCTGACGCTATGCTGTGCCCGCAGCACTCCGGCTGCACTGGGCCCGCTCCGGAAGGTCCGCCTGTGGCACGACAGCGGCGGGGCCTGCCCGGCCTGGTATGTCAGCCACGTGATGGTGAAGGAGCTGCGCCAGGGACGGGGGCGCTGGTTCTTCCCCGCCGAGTGCTGGCTGGCCGCGGGCAGGTGGGACGGCCGCGTGGAGCGGGAGCTGGCCTGTCTGCGCGGGGGCCTCGGCTTCCGGAAGGTAGGTGCCATCGTGTCCCCAGGTGGCCCCGGCCACGGCGGACACAGTGCGGGAGGTGTGGAGAGCTGGCCTTTCCCTGTGCGTTTAGCTGCGCTGGGAGGGGCCGAGTGTGAGGGGTTCAGAGTCTACGGGGACCAGCAAGGTGAGACGCGACCGGAGTGCACGGTGAGGTCTGTAAATGGAGGCTCTAGAGACGGGCGTGAAGACACTTGAGGGAGACACAGGCGAGGCGGGGGACAGGGTCCCAGAGCTCAGGCCCAGTGGAGGGGCCAGCACGCCCAGTGTGCCGAGAGCATAGAGCAGGTCCCGGGGGCTGAGGGGCTGTGCATAGGCTGGGGCCACAGAAGCTGAGCCGCTGCCGTCAGATCGCCGCTGCGTCTGTGCTGTTGGTGCAGCGCCTGGTGCAGCGAGGTCTTGTGTTTCGTCTCAGCTCCTGTTCTCCAGGTTCACGGAGCAGCTGGAGGACCTCCACGTGTGGGCCTCGGTGCACAGCCGGCCGGCGGGCCGGGGCCTCCTGCACACGCCGCGCCTCAGCGTGGCCTTTGCCCTGCTGTGCGCCTACGCCTGCCTGGCGGCCCTGGTCACCACTGCAGGACACGGGCAGGTGGGACACTTTCCTTAAGCGGCCCTGAGTCCCAGACCTGCGGGGTGACACCTCCCTGACTCGTGTTAGCGAGGTTCACGGTTCTCGGAGGGGTTCACAACAGGGAGGGGGCCCGGTGCTCAAGGCCAGGGGTGACGTGGGCCTGGCGGGACCCAGGGGTGTCTGCGGGCGGCCGCTGTGTCTCCGCTGACTGGCCGTGAGGGAGCCCCGTGCCACCCTCAGCCTGGTGCTCAGGGGGCAGCAGCCTGGAGGGTCCTGTGAGAACCCCTGACTTGTGGTAGGTTGGCAAGTAGTTCAAGTTCCCTCTGACGGAAAAGCAGGCATTCCGACGGCCACACCCGGCTGCGCAGTGCCGGTTCGCAGTGGCAGCTCTGGTCCGCGTCCCCAGGAGACAGAGGCGAACTCTACGTCGGGGCAGGCGGTTAGAGCAGTGACCCCGCTGCTCCCGAGGCCGTCACAGCCGCTGTGCAGGGACAGCGGTCACATCTGCTTCTGTGACAACCTCACGGCCATTCCCAGCCCCCGTGGCTGGGAAGGTGGTGAGGGCTCTCACAGGGCCGTCGGGGGGCGGGGGGCGTCCACAGAGGGCACCAGGGCTCAGGGGTCACTGTCACAGCTGCGAGTCAGCGGGTTCTTCTTTGAAAAGAGCGAGTGTGGGATGTGTGAGCAGGTGGTAGGGGTCTCACTGAGCAGCATGAGGGACAGCTGTGTCCACCCACCGGTGACACTGGCCATGGCCCGGAACCTAAGGTTGGCTCCCCTCCAAGGTGGACAGTTGTCTGATCTTCCCTCTGCTTTTATGTTGGGGATGCGTTGGGGATTGACGGCTTCTTGTCAGATTCCAGCGAGGATTCAGCCAGCTTCGCTTGTGGGGCCTGGCGCCAAGCGAGCGCTCAGCAAACGTTTGTTCCGTCCAGAGGGCTGTGCAGGAGAAAAGCAGCGTTTCCAGTGATTTCTTTTTTCACTCCCGCGTGGGAGTCCGAGGTTCAGGGAGAGAGAACTTCGTGAAGTACGACACACGCACTCACATGGACTGACCATGTGATTACCCACGATGCACCTGCTCACATGAACTGCATCATGATGACAAATGACCACACTCTGGGCCGCACTGACTTGGGGCAACGTTTTTCTGTTGTCCCTGCAGCTCCCGCCAAGTGTTGGCCCGGCCGGCGTCCCCCTCGGGTCCTTCTGGACGGGCTTCCTGTGCACCCTCCTGGCTTCTCCGGGGGCACAGCTCTTGTCGCTGCTCTTCAGGCTCAGCCAGGTGCCCGGTCCCATCTGCACGGCCCTGTCCTGGGCAGGCCCTGGGGCGCCGTCCTGAATGTGTCCTCACCCTGCAGGAGGCCTGTGGCCCCACTGAGCGCAGCCCCGCCTGCCCTGGGAGCCACAGACGGCCAGGCTCAGGGTGGGAAGGGCGTGAGGAGCCATGAGTACATATGGGTCCTGTGGGGGACAGAGGCCCCAGGCCCAGTGCAGGGCGAGGGCTGGGGCGGGGTGGGCAGGTCCGTGGAAGAGATGCTGGGCAGCGGAGGGAGTGAGGGGACATGAGGCGCTGCCTGTGCTGGGTGCCGCCATCCAGGCCTCAGCCACTGTAGCTTCAGTGGACTCTCGTCCATGGCAGCGTGTCGGGTGTGGCTCCCGTGCTCTCTGGACTCAAGTCCTTGCTCAGAGCCCGCCCCTGAGCACGGCACTCATCCCCAGGCCTGTGTTCTGGCTGTTCTTGCCTCCACTGTCCTGTCCCCACACCAGGCTGGCTCCCTATCCTTCTGCCTGAACCTCACCCCCTGCCCCAGGTCACGCGGCCACCCAGGGGCAGGTGCACACTCGCTCTCGGCTTCAAGGAGCCTGTTAGTAGTTAGTGTCCTGTCATGGCCTGGGGCTGCCCTGCGCCTCCCCCAGAATCCATCCCAGCCTGAGGCATGACGAGGTCGGCCAGGCCATGCCCTCCCAAGAGGCTCACAAGGGAGTTGCTGTGGAGGGCACCACGTTCCCGGGGCACAACCTCACCCTCACCTGGTCTTTTCTAGCGAAGCGCACCGGCCGTTCTCTGTGGGGGAGCCCAGGCCCAGAGTGCAGCCAGCGGCGATGGGGCCACCCAGCCGCCCCCTGAGCTGGAGGCCTGCGGGGCTGAGCTTGGCCAGTGGGCTCTGAGGGAGAAGAGAGACTGCATTCTCGGTTTACAAGGTGACGTGGGTGGTGGGTGTGCCACGCCTGGCCCCTTCCTGCCCATCCTGCATTGGCCGTTAGAAGAGTTGGGGTGTGGCGCCGGAGCTGGGCACCCTGTGAGCCAGTCAGGAGACACAAAATCAGTGAGCACACTGGGTGTGGTTGGACACGACGAGGGCTGTTCTCACGCTGGCCTCTGTCTTCTCTTCCTTAGCCCCCAGCCGTGCATTCGAAGGACACGTCACAACCCCGTGGCCAAGGGCGCCGCGGCCGTGGTTGCGCTCTGCAGCGTGGGCCATTTGTGGGATGGTCTCTGTGGCCTGTGGTGTGGGGACGGTGTTTCTAGGGTACAGGTGAGCTGTGAAACATTCTCAGGTCTTTGGACGGCAAGTCCACTGTCCATAAGGAAACTCCTGGGTTTGGGGAGCTTGTAAGGTGGGGCCAGAAGTGGCTCTGGCTGTCTCAGTCCTCGCGGCTCCCCCACCGCCCGGGGCGAAGAGCGTCCTGTGCAAACCCATGGGAGCTCGCTGCTCCCACGATAGGAGAGGTCGCAGGACCCCCCCAAGGTGGGAGGGAACCGGCTGCTGAGCTCTGACAGGCGAAGAGCATGCCCTTAGCAGTCAGCTGACGATGGAGGAAGCACACACCTGGTGAGGAAGCAGAGCATGTCGTAGGGGTGATGCTGTGCTCCCCACACCTGCTCGGCTGGTCCCTGGCAGCTTGGCCCATCGCCAGCAACTCCAGGGTCATTCGTCATGGCTGTAAGGGCCACGTCCTAAACCATGAGAGTCCCAGCGGATGGTGCCTCTCGGGGTTAGGGGAGCAGAGGCGATCCTCAGCGACCCTGTTAGCTCAGGGATGGGCCTGCTCCGCTCAGCAGATGTGAGGCTGTTATTACTGTTATTGCCCCCCTCCACCCCGCATCCATCTCCATCTCCGTCTCCGTCTCTGTCTCCATCTCCATCTCCGCCTGTGTGGGATCTCCTTTCTCTCCACTGAGCAGCTTCAGGGTGGCTGGCGACCCCTCTGAGCAGGAGGAGACTCACCCCTTTGTTGGGCAGAAAAACAGGCCACCCATTGCCCCTTGCCCAGCGCCCCACCTCCATCAGTCACCTGTCATGGGGGGACGGTCTGCCGGGCCCTGAGCACAGACAGGAGGTGACGGCGTGTCTCCGGGCAGGTTCGGCCCCACACAGTGCGGGCAGTGGCTGTGCCTGCTGACCATCTCTGTGACCTGCTGTGTCTTCGTCACCCAGCCCTTCATGGTGAGCAGCCCTCCGCGTGGGAGTCGCGTCCACCATCGGGCCGGGAGGGGATGGTGCCTGCGTGTGGGGACGTGTCCCTGCCGTGTCACAGCCTGATGAGAGGCGGGAGGCAGGGCTGACGGTGGTGGCTGTCGGTCTCACACGGCCCTCGGCGCCCAGTGCTCCGGAGGACATCAGCCTTAGGGAGGCCGTGCTGGGAGCAGGCGGGCGGGAGTGAAGGCAGGGGAACCGAGCCCTGGGGTCCTGACCGGGGAGCAGGCCGGGTCCGTGGGGCACAGACAGGGGTGGTGACTGCGCTGTCCCTGTCCCTGCAGGTGGGCCTGGTGGCTCTGGGCTTCGCTTGGAAAAGGAGAGACGACGAGAGCTTCTTCACTGAGTCTTTACGGGAGGCCACCGAGGGCCTGGGCACGGGCCTGGCGGGGCTCTCCTGCACCCGCACGCCCCACTCGCCCTGCTGCAGCCGTCCCCGCGGCCCAGGCGTGGTTGAGAGGGTGAGGACGGGTCTGGGGCCTGCAGGGTCACTGAGCTTAGAGAGCTTGCCGTGGCCTCGGCGTGCGTGTCTGAATCACATTCTGAATCCAAATTTGGCTGCACCTTTAGAGACCTCTGGGGCGTTCTAGTTCTTAAGCTCCCTTACCTTCGCCCCGATCCCGAAGGAACCAGACCACGAGAAAACCAGCTTATTTTACACTGAAGCAGAGGAGGACTGATTCTTGGCTATGACTTTGGAGAAGTTGAGGCCTTTTGCACGTCAATGGGCTCACAGAAACCTCCTCCCTCCCTCCTGCTTCCTTCCAGATCAGCTGCTCCCGGGTGCACAGCATTGTCCTGGCCGCATGGATGACAGAGGAGAGAGAGGTGTGCCAGCCCCACGGGGAGTGCCTGTGGCCTGCGTGGGCCTTGTGTGCTCATGTGGAATGACTAGCCGAGAGCTGTGACCATGGAAAGCAAAGGTCATTTCTTGCTAAGAGCGCACTTTATTTATTTTAAATATATTTTTATTGATTTCAGAGAGAGGAAGCAAGAGGGAGAGAGAGATAGAAATATCAATGATGAGAGAGAATCATTGATGGGCTGCCTCCTGCACGCTCCCCACTGGGGATGGAGCCCACAACCCGGGCCTGTGCCCTGACTGGGAATCGAACCGTGACTCCTGGTTCACAGGTCGATGTCCAACCACTGAGCCACGCCGGCCGGGCATGAGCGCACTTTAAAATGGCTTTCCCCACTTTGAGCTCTCGAAGCGAACTGCCCTGTAGCTGGATGTGACCGAGACTGTGTCGGGGCCCTGCCAGCGTGGCCATGGTGACGGGACAGAGTGAGAACAGTCTCCTGTCTCCCCGGACAGCTGCCCAACAAACCCCAGGCCAATGCAAAGGCGGTGACCCTATCCTCCCGGGCTTGGCGGGCACCTAGGCCTCACCCCCTTGCTCTGCAGCCCCAGGCCCACGGCCCTCTCCTCCCCACAGGTCTTGGCTGAGCGACAGCGAGCTCGTCGCCTGCGCAGGGCGCATCCACCGTCCACAGCGTGGCTCAGGGCCACGCGGGAGAAGATGCGGAGACAGACGCGCACCCGGGCAGTGCTGAGGTGGGTGGAGGTCCCGCGCTCTTGTCCAGAGCAGCCTGCCAGCATCTGGGAGGGGGAGCGAAGGGGGACCTCGCTGGCCCAGAGCCACCGCCATGCGCCCCAGTCCACGGGATGCCAAGAAGCTGGAGTAACCGGGCTCTGCAGGAGCTGGTGGTGAGCAGGCGGGACACACGGTGCTGGAGCCGTAAGACAAACACCTCTACCTGGGACGCGGATGGAGCCAAGGCAATGTTCTCAAACCTCTGCCTGTTAAATACGTTGTGGAGCTCAGCGCAACATCGACATGATGCTTTTTAGATAAAACCCAAAAGTTAGGAAGTGCATGTGCCTGGTAAGCCTTGCCAGCGTGGCCTCTGACACCTTTCTCTGGATGACACCCCCACCTGGTCGTGGGTGGGGCTGGACGGCTGTGGGGAGCCTCGTGCACTTGGCAGCGGATCTTTCTCTGACTTCTAGGCGTCGCCTGCTCTCCCTCTCATCTGGCTGGTGCCGTTCGTGAAGCACGTGGGAATCCCTGACACCCACACGCTGGAGGGGGCAGCCAGGAGGGCACCAGATGCCACCCCTGGGACCAGTGTTAGCCAACACAATGGAGGCCCGGCCGTCTTTCCATGGACTCCAGGCCTGGGAAGTGGTGGCAGACTGACCGGCCCTTTTTCCCTATGGACCTGCCACAGCCCTACAGGAAGCGACAGAGCCCCCCCCACCGTGGGCAGCCTTTGATGAATTCATGGGCCTAAACACCAATCGTCACAGCAACCAACATAAAGGAGGAAAAAGAAGGACCAGACGTCAAGTGTCTCCTGACAGCAAACACGTCCCCTGCAGGGTGACCTCCCCCACTCAGCTGGGTCCTAATGTGCTCGAGCTCTGTGCCCGCTCGCGTTCCCAGGGACAACACCCAGCATGCCTCGGGGTGGGCGGGAGAGACTGGCACAGAGAGACCGATGGAGACAGACGCGGGGCTACCTGGGGGTGAGAGACACAAGAAGAAGGAGTCGACATGGTTCACCATCTGAACGGATCCAACAAGACAAGTCACGTGAGCATCTCGGGAGACATACAGAAAGCATTTGACACAATTGATGCTCCTTCATGAAAACAGAACGAGAAAACCTCTCCGCAAAGTGGGACTAGAAGGGAATGTCCCCACACTCATAGAGGCCTCTGTGACCCCACCTACCTCACACCTGCTGGGACAGTGAGTGCTTGTTCAGGTAGAAGCCCGGCTCCTGCTGCCCCTCCCAGGAAGTCCCAGCCGGGCCGTGGGCAAGGAAAAGAGCGGGAAGCTTATAGATTTGAAAGGAAGAAATAAAACAGCCTGTGGGCAGGTGGCGTGCATAGTCTACACAGAAAACCCAAACGATCCTGAGAAAGGCTCCTGGGACGCACTAGCACGGGGACCCGAGGGCCACAGGATCGAGTCGGCGGGAGCCCAGGCAGGTGCCCCCCTCAGCCACGGGCAGTGGGAACCGAGGTTGAAACAGCGAAGCCACTCACACGGCACTCGGAAGCGAAGCGCTCGGCCCCGGGTGGAAGGAAGCTCGGAGTTTGGATCTGAAAACCACAAGACCCGAGAGAGAGAAGAGCTCAGCGCCGGAGCAAGGGAGAGACGCTGCGTTCACGGCCGGACGCGCAGCATGGCCCCAGGTCAGATCCTTCCAGTGTAGAGTCAGGGCGGTCTCAACCCAAACCCGCAAGCTGAGCTTGTAGATGCCGACAAACTGATTCCAAACGTGTGCGGGAAGCAAGGGGCTGGCCTGGCCAGAGCCATCCTGGAAAAGATCAGTCAGAGGTGGCCAGTCCCCAACCTCAGGGCTGGGCCTAAAGCCCTGGACCCGAGACACCGCGTGGTGCACACGCAGACCAGCAGGACAGAGCCCGGACATAGACCCACACGGATGCCCAGCGGGTCTTTGACAAAAGCACAAAGGCAGTTCATTCTGAGACTGGCGCTGGGGAACTTGGAGGCCAATATGCAAAACATGAGCCTCCTCACAGACCTCACCCTTACACAAGTGTCCACTGGAAACGGTCGGCTGGGTCTGCACAGCGGCCTGTGAAAACGCCATCCCAATGTCTTCCTTACAGGGACACCTGCATGTCCGTCCTCATGCTGCTCCTACACCTGCTTATAACCCACGCGCCTTCCACCCGGGATGAGCACTCTCTCAACCACGCCATCCGGAACACCTTCGCCAGGTAGGCCCGGAGCCGTGTTCACGGTTGGTTACAGACAGTTCCTGCCAGCAGGTGGCACCACATGCTCAACAAAGTGATCATTTGGGTGGCCTCCTGCACCTGGGAAGCTCACCCTGGGGCCTCCAGCGGCTCAGGGTGGCACACAGCTGGCCCAGGAGCCTGTGCAGGGGCAAGGGGGTCAGTGGGAGCCTGGGCTCTGGAAACGCAGGAAGCTCTGAGCGGTGAAGGCCATGATGGGGAGGGAGGTGGCCCGCCCTGCCCTCCTCTGAGTCCACACATTGGTGACATGTCACTGACCTGCCACAAGATCCATGTTGCTCTGTCTCCTTTCCTCGCGTGTGGCCCGGGTTTGTCACGATGGCCAGGCTCTGCTCGGCAGGTGTCTCGGCTGAGCTGACGGGTTTCGTTGTCTGAAGTGCTCAGTGTCCTGGAGTCAGCTCCCTGGGGGAGGGGCGGCAGACGGCTACCTCACGGTCAGCAGTTCACTGGGAGGCAGCACGCTAGGCTTGTTGACCCTCACTGTGTGCTGTGTGCGCCTGGCTTGTGTGCCTCGTCTGACCTCAGCCGTCAGAGCTGGGCCTGCTGCTCTGGTCTGCAGGCGGGGAGGGAGGAGAAGCCGTGGCCAGCGGGTGGTGGTGTAGAGAGCGCCCTGTCTCTGTCTGCGGGTCCCGCGCTGGCTTGGCCCCCGTTCAGCGGCCTCCTTGCCCTCCCGTCACCCCTGCCACATGCCCATCCTGGCCTGTGCCTGTGTCCCCTCAGATGTCCCTGTGGGCACCTCCATCGCCTTTACCTCTGCTGAAACGTCCCCGCGTGCTGAAGTTCCCGGCTGCTCAAACTAAGGTTCCCCTGCCCACGGCCCACGGCCCATGGCCCACGCCGGTGTCTCCCGCTGTTTTCTCTCCCTGATGTTCGTCACTGATGTGCTTGGCTTATGTGTTTGTGACGTGGGATTTGACAGGACAGGGATCTGATTGTCCGTGTCCCCAGCGCCCAGAAGAGGGCCGGGCAGGCAGTGGTCCTCCCCAGTGGCGCAGATTCAGAGGGTGACGGAGCGGGTGAGCCACCAGGAACGAGTCCACTGTCCTGTCCTCTCCTCTCGCTGCCGCTCAGGGGCCAGGCGCTCCAGGGCCCTGTGCCTCACGGTGCAGATGGCTTCCGCTAGTTCCCGCAGACCAGACTGCCTGCCATCTTGTTACAGAAGTGACTTTTTGTTTCTGCTCTTGCGTTAAGAGGTGCCAGGAGCTCCTCCGGCAGCCTAAGCAGCGTGGATGCCTGGTGGGACTGGAGCCTGACCACACTGCTGGATGGCGTGTACCCGGTCGGCGTGCCCGGCGCTCAGGTGGGCTTCCCTCTGCTCCACCACCGCAGTGGGTGGGGTCGTGGCAACAACGCGGAGGTCCAGAATGATGCTGTTGGGTGAGGGTGCCAGGCTCACAGTGTGGCTGTGCTGGGTGAGGGTGTGCAGGCTCACAGTGCGGCTGTGCTGGGTGAGGGTACCAGGCTCACAGTGTAGCTGTGCTGGGTGAGGGTGTACAGGCTCACAGTGCGGCTGTGCTGGGTGAGGGTGTGCACGCTCACAGTGTGGCTGTGCTGGGTGAGGGTGTGCAGGCTCACAGTGTGGCTGTGCTGGGTGAGGGTGCCAGGCTCACAGTGCGGCTGTGCTGGGTGAGGGTACCAGGCTCACAGTGTGGCTGTGCTGGGTGAGGGTACCAGGCTCACAGTGTGGCTGTGCTGGGTGAGGGTGTGCACGCTCACAGTGTGGCTGTGCTGGGTGAGGGTGTACAGGCTCACAGTGTGGCTGTGCTGGGTGAGGGTGTGCAGGCTCACAGTGCGGCTGTGCTGGGTGAGGGTACCAGGCTCACAGTGCGGCTGTGCTGGGTGAGGGTACCAGGCTCACAGTGCGGCTGTGCTGGGTGAGGGTACCAGGCTCACAGTGTGGCTGTGCTGGGTGAGGGTGTGCAGGCTCACAGTGTGGCTGTGCTGGGTGAGGGTACCAGGCTCACAGTGTGGCTGTGCTGGGTGAGGGTGTGCAGGCTCACAGTGTAGCTGTGCTGGGTGAGGGTACCAGGCTCATAGTGTGGCTGTGCTGGGTGAGGGTGTGCAGGCTCACAGTGTGGCTGTGCTGGGTGAGGGTGTGCAGGCTCACAGTGTGGCTGTGCTGGGTGAGGGTGTGCAGGCTCTCAGTGCGGCCATGTCCTCCTTTCCACAGCCTGGAGCTCTCGGAGGAACATGCTACCTCATAGGCCCGGCAGTCCTTAAGCAAATAAGACTTTCTCCTGGCCCTTCATGTGAGGTAAGAAGCGACGAGGTCAGATGCTCTTTCTTTTTACTTCTAAAAACACATGGAATGTGAAAAGTCTGAGCAACCCATGGGCAGGAAACCCAGGCCCTTGGCGCCATCTCTGGCTGTGATGAATCGTGGGCACTGGGCTGGGGGGCGGGGCGACCGCCTTCACCTCCCTCTCCTCTGGCCCAACTCCTCCCCGAGTGGCCTCCCTCCTGGTCCTGCAAATCCAGGCGCTTCCATCTCAAACTGGAATGTCACAGACCTTGTCCTGACGGGAGGGGGATGAGGACGGCACGCCCCTGCATCGCTGGTGATGGAAACTCACTGACGTCCCAGCTCAGAATGGGGTCACCCAAGGTGCAGCCTTTCCGGGTCCTGGGCTCAGGCGGGAGCCGGCGGCCACGCGGGGGACCGAGGGGCTCGGGCCATGTTTGAGGTCAGCATGTGCCCGCACGGCCTGGCCAGACACCCCAGGGTGAGGGCAGACTCGGCAGCACCTCTGACTCCTGCTCTGGTTCTGGTTGGCTCTGCAGCTTCCCAGGCCACTCTCCATGCTCCCGGAAGACTCTCTACCTACGTGTCACCCCAAAGTTGGAGGCTCTGAAACCCCCTCTGTCACCAACGCAGAGACCCAAAGAGTGGCCCCAAGTGACCCCACAGCCTGCAGGGAGCACTGTGAGCTCAGCCTGGGCAGGACAAGGTCAGTGTGATTGGGGGTCCAAGTCGTCCACACTTGCCTGTCCATCGCTCCACGGCCTGGGCGAGAGATGGCAATCTCTCCCAAGTGGGCCCCTGGGACAGCAAAGGCTGCCCTTCTCCAGGCCTCCTCAGCCTGCGGTCCCACCCAGGCAAGGAGAGAGGGGCAGTGGGCAGCGAGGAGCCAGAGGACACAGATGGCCACCCGTACAGTCTTGTGAATGCAGGGCCACAGCAGGGGTCGGCAGGGCCATAGCAGGGGTCGGCAGGACCTGGGCTGGAAGCCTCCCTGCACGGCTTCCCCCCTCTGACTTGCACGCTTTGCAGGCCCGCAGCCCGCGCAGTGCTGACTGGCCTCAGGGCTCGCCGCTGGGTGGACCACCGCACCAAGGCCGTGTCCGTGCACTTCGTCCTCTACAACCCTCCTACCCGCCTCTTCTCCAGCGTGTCCCTGCGTGCTGCGCTGCTCCCGGCCGGGGGCCTCACCCTTTCCCCCCTCGTGGAGTCGGTCACCGTCTTCCACAGTGACTCAGCCCCCAGGTACCACCTGCTGCTTCCCCAGGTGAGCTCACTGGCCTCTCGGCCCCCCGTGGAGCACAGTGCCCCCCGTGCCCTCCACAGACCCCTGCCGTGCCCACTGGTGTGGGCACAGGACAGGAAGACCCCCAGGGGAACCAGCCAGTCTGCGTGGCTGGTGCAAGTGCAGAGCTCTCGGGGTACAGATGCCATGTGGGGGGCTTAGGACTGAAGCCCAGGCCCTGTCCAGGGCTCACTCAGGCTGCCATGGCCTGTGCCTCACACAGGCTTCCACTCAGACACTGACGTCCCTCACCCTGTGAGAACCAAAGATGAGTGGGCTACCAAATGCTGTCCACACACGTTCCAGCTTCTGTGACGTGGCTGCTACTGTTCTCATTCTTGTCCTGGGGCCCCGCACTGATCTGTGGGGGCAGCACGCTCCCTTGTCCCCAAAGGGAGGGAGGGGAACCAAAGAGGCGTTTTTAGTGAGGGGGTGAGAGGGTGAGGGGGTGAGGGGGTGAGGGGGTGAGGGGGTGAGGGGGTGAGAGGGTAAGGGGGTGAGGGGGTGAGAGGGTAAGAGGGTGAGGGGGTGAGGGGGTGAGGGGGTAAGGGGGTGAAGGGGTGAGGGGGCGAGTGAAGTCATGGTAGATGGGAAATCATCAAGGTGAGATCATCATAGACAGAACTTTAAGAAATTTCTTATGTGCAGGATCTTTCAAAGGTTTGACGTGGCCAAGGAAACTGTTAATACGTTCCATATGTTTTCCAAATTCATGAGCACTCTTTCTCTTGAGCATCATGAGGAAGGATTGGGGGTGGGCAGGAGATGCCCTGGGCGCTGGGCAGTTCTCACAGGGCAGGGCTTCCATGAGGCCACCCGTCTCGAGCTCACGTGCATCTCTGTTGCCCGCGGGCGGGTCTCTGAGGCTGGTGGGTGGAGAGGTGCAAATGCCCGGGGGCCTGCGAAGACCACGTGTGTCTCAGAGCTCCACACGGCCAAGAACATGCTGGGATCGAGCCCACTCCTGAGGGTAGGCAGGGGTTTCAAGCTTCCCACACAATTCACGGGACTTTTGTCATCTCTTATCTCGCGCTCCTCCAGCTGGCCTTCCTGGCGCTCACCCTGACCCACCTGTGTCTCCAGCTCTTCCGCCTGGCCGAGGAGGGCGTCCGTGGCTACTGGCAAAAACCCGGGGCCTGGCTGGAGGTAGGCCCTGTGTCCCTCACAAACTCGCAGCGGACATAGCTATGCCGAGCCCTGCCTGCGCACCCGCTCAGCCAGCGCAGGGCCGTCCCCATGGTGTAAGCCTGAAGGCACCGAGGCGGTGTCATCCCCTGCACCCCAGGCCGCAGCCCGTCTGACGGTCTCTCTCTGCCCCGCAGCTGCCCCTCGCCGGGGCCGGCCTGGCCTGGTACGCAGCCTCCGGCCACCTGCTCTCTCTGGCCGGGGAGGTGACCGAGCAGTTGCACATGGGACTCCTGCGGGGCTTTGTGGACCTCAGTCCCATGGCGTCATGGAATCAGGTAGGACGGGCGTTGGGGCCACACAGGAGGGCCTGGGCCTGCTGTTGCTCAGCCAGGCGGCTCTTGTTCTGTCATCTCCTCTCCCGGAGCCCAGGCTCCGTCGGTAGAAATCGGGGTGCTCTAGTTTTATGAAGATTAAATGTTACAAACATGCGTGAGGAATGTTGTCGATCAGGCGCTCATTCCCACACAGGGGTGGGGGGGAGGGGGGGCGGGCACTGAGTTCTCCACGTGCCGCGTGGAGGTGGCCTTCCCCACTCGGTCCTGAGGCTGCGACTCGCAGCGCCGGGCCTGAGCGGGCCTGACCGCTATGGAGCCACAAGATCAGACTTGGAGCTGGCCCGTCCGAAAAGCTCTAACTCTAGGTGCTCCTCCCTCGTGCCTTCCCTCTGCAGCCTGACACGCACACCCTCTCACATCGTGGCTGGGGTGCTCCTCACCCCAGGGCACGCCTCCCTTGTGCCCGGCCCGCAGGGGTGATAACGCTGTGCGCCCTGTAGCAGGGTGACACTGGCTGCTGTGTTCTCTGCCGCAGAGGGCGAGGTGGCTCCAGGGAACCCTGTCGTTCCTCCTGACCCTGAAATGCCTCCGTCTGCTCGGCTCTCACAGCGCAGTGGCGTCCTGCATCTTCGCCACACGCCGCTCCCTCGCGGGCGTCCTCGCACCAGGGGTGAGAATTCTCCTCTCAGGATAGCGTTAGGGCATTTACACGCTCTGCTACGACTCTCCCTGGAGTGTTATTGTTATGATGTGTGTGGTCAGAGCCACCTCCTGGGTGCTCGCTCGGTGCAGGAGCGGTGCGTGGCCTTCTTACCTCCCTCGCTTCGTGCCTGTGTGGGTGGATGAGGGAGCAGCGTGTGTCCGGGCCAAGTTCCTGGCCTGTTACCACAGACACTGGACGTCACTGAGCTACACTCAGCACGAGACTGCCCTTCCCCGTCCTTTCCTACGTGGCTTGTTTTACTGAGCCCTCGAGGGGCACCAGGAGCAGAAACAGTGACACAGGTGCCCCTGGCAGCAGGCATGGCCTCCAGCAGCTCAGGGTGCAGATGGCAAGGAGGAGGGGCGCTGGTGGGAGGAGGACCAGGGGAGAAGGGTGCCTGGGCTGAGCGCCTGGGACAAGTGGGGCGGAGCTGGCGCAGGAGGCCCGGGGAGGGGCCAAGGTCTTATACCAGATGATGTGATCAACAATCCAAAAACGGCTCCTCCAGGCTTTTCCTTATTTTAAAGCATTTAGAAGCTCCCGCCACATTCTGGGGCTCCCATGACCTCATGCTCAGAAGGTCAATGTGGCGGGTTTTCCCCTGCAGCTGGCGGGGGTCCTGGTGCTGGCCGCCCACGCCCACCTGCGTGGGATTTCGCTCCTTACCGTGGCTCCTCCATCGGGCACCTTTGCAGACGCCTCCCACCGTTTTCCAGGAAGCAGCCAAAGAGACACGTTCCCGGGCCTCTCCAAGGCGGAGCAGGCCACGGCTGGGCGCTGCACAGCCCTCCTGGCAGCAGTGACCACTCTGTGGGTAGGAATGGTACGTGCCCAGCCTGGACTCTGAGGGCAGGGTTAGCAGACGTTTCATCCTCTGCCGGCCAAATGTCACGGTCATGACTCCCGAGGCCCATCTCTCCTGCGTGGGGCAGGGCTGAACCTGGTCCAGTCGGCTAGACAGTTTCAACAAGATGACCAATCACTCCAGGATGCTGCCTCTTCCAGGGAGCCTCCCAGCCTGAGCCACACCCCTTCTCTCCCACCTGATTCAGGCAGAATCTCACTGTGGCCGTGCAGCTGCCCCTTGTCCTGTTACCTCGATCTTCCCATCTCCTGGAGTATCTCCCATCAGCCAGCTGTGCAGAACATGTTCTCTGGGCTTGGGGCTGAGTTAGGAATGGGGCTCCCTGCGTCCCACCCTCCTGCTGATCTGCCACATGCAAACCTAGTCATGTCACACGCACCACATGCACACACACATACACACACATGTGCACACACACAGCCTCTTGCTTAAACTCCTTCAGCGGTTCCCCGTGACCTTCCCTGCCGCCCCTACTTGGGGCTGACGACTTACAAGTAAAAATACAGGACATCAGCTGATAGTCCCATCTCAGTAAACAACGCTTCCTTAGCAGTCCTCTGTCCCTGCAGTGGCTCAGCTCGCCTGTATTAACCATTTCTCACTGCTCACCTGAAAGGAAGATGTAGGTAGGCCTCCTGCCCCACCCGCCCCGCCCCTCCCCACCCTCTGCCTGCTCTGGCACCCTGGTCTGCGGGTTCTCAGCCGGGCCCTCCCTAGTTCCTCCCCAGGTTTGCTGTCTCCTTTCCCAGCGGTGGGGCTGAGCACCCCGATTTTCAGAAACTTCTCCAGGTGTTCCTATGAAGACAGTGCCGGGAACCTGCTCTGTGTCCGACCAGGCACAGTGCCCCTGGGAGCCCGATGGCACGTGGGCCACACGCCTCACCTCACCGCCTCCCTGTAGCCCCGCCCCTCCACCCACCATGTGTAAATCCTGAGTCTCAGAAGACAGCGTTCAGTGTGGGGTCACCCTAGGAGCTTCCCTGGCTACACCAACCCAGACCCCTAGCTGCCCGCCCGACCCCCACAGCTGCATGTGGACACCATGGTGACAGGTTCACATGTGCCTATGTCCCTCACACTTTGAGACACTCCGAGGTCTATGTCATGGGGAGAGGGGGAAGGCAGTCTTGGGGAGGGTTCTGTGTGTGGGAAGTTGCCCAGCAACACACGGGAAGTCTCCAGGTCGGAGAGCTCCCAAGGGCAGCAGCACTGGGGCTTATACCTGCAGGGCCCTGTCTTCCAGGGGTGACGGCTGTCTGTGAGGTTCTGTGGGACACACAGCAGCTCCCAAGGGCTAAAACGCTGCTGTCTGTGCTCTTTACACGATCCAGTGTGCACGCCAGCTTCTGGGCTAGCAGGTCTCAGCCTGCAGCGGGAAACAAACCGCCCGGGACCAATTTGCAGGGACCTTCGCTGGCTGGTTTATGTAAAAAGGGCAAGCCTTCTGCGGGGCCCTTTCTGCCTCCAGGCGGGAGCACAGTGGGGTGGGGTCACGCACAGCCCGTGGGGCCCGCTAGGGGGAGCCAAAACGCAGACGCAGATCTTGCCTGTGGAAACGCAGGGCCAGTTCAGAATCTTGCTGCAGTTTAGCTCAGTTCATGAGAGAGAGCTGCCTTTTTTGCTACGCAACTGCTGCCTTATGGACAGGAAATAAAATATCAGATATGATCTCCATTTACAGTTGAGCAAATTCACAAAGTTATTTTTTGCTTAATAACATGAAGTTTGTCTTTATTTTTTCCTTTTTTCCAGCTCAGAGGTTCCCTCATGGCTTTTGTTCCCAAACGAAAATCTTTTCAAAGCCAATCTCTTGTGAGACTTGGAGACGTGATGGCCTATGTGTGGGGGGCGGCCTGCTCTGCGCTGGGGCTGGAGAGGCGGCCGCCGGAGGAGGCTGAGCCGGCCACGCGCCACGTAAGCTCTGGGCTTGCATCAGTGAGCCCGTCCAAGGCGACGGTTTCGATGCAGAAGTTTGCTTTTAGTATCAAAGCGAGACTGTGACTCTGCACCAATATCCCTGCAAAGCCACAGGCCTTTACTGACAGTTCTAAAGGCATCACTGTTCACAAGCCCAGGCTCCCCCACTAACTCCTCTATCCTCGAATGACCCTGCAGGGTCGGCAAGGGGGGCGTTGGGATTCTCCCCATCGCACACGCCCTATTCTGTCCTTTTAGCCACTGAGTGTCGGTCCCCGACCCGAGTCAAACAGAACAAGCAGGTGTGTGCACACTGGGCCCAGCTGCTGCGAGGGCTGGCGTTCCGGCGCCGCCCAGGGCAGCTCTGAGCCAGCCGCACCCGTGTGGCAGTGGGCGTGTGTGGGCTTCGCTGCTTGTCGCACTTTCCGTAGATGACTGCCTCCAAGTCCACTTTACAGTCCTTCATGCGGGTGTCTGAGCCTTAGCACTTAGATCCGTGGTTCTCAACTTAGCTGCACATTAGAATCACCTGGGAATCTTTTTAAAATCCTGGACTTCTGGGCCTCATCTCCAGAAATTCTGTTTCTTTGTTGTGGGGTGGGGCACAACATAGTACATAACAAAGAAACGGAATTTCCGGAGGATGAGGCCCAGAAATAGGGATTTTAAAAAGATTCCCAGGTGATTCTAATGTGCAGCCAAGGTTGAGACCACTGGCCTAGATGCACACCTGTGCGATGTGCTGAACGAGGGACAGGTGTGCACGCTTTGTACAACGTGAGGGTCTGTGCACGCCTGTGGATGACGCAGTGCGTGAGGGCACGGAGATGTGGGTTCCGTGCGCTCCCTAACACAGCACATGCCACCTAAGGTCAGTGCCATGAAAGGCTTCAGAGAATGAGGGGGATTCGGCTCCTGGAGGCCGTACTAGTCTCTTTTCCTCCCTCCAGAACCCCTCCCTGGATGAGTTTGCAGACCTGCTGGATGAACTGCTGCTGAAGATCGACAGTCTGTCCGCCCGCCTCCCCGTCCCTCTCCCAGTGCAGCCGCCCCGGGACGCGCCGCAGGCTGGGGCCGGGGCCGAAGGCAGCCCCTCGCTGGGGGCGTCTGATGACCAGGCTGCGAGGGTAAGCACATGAAAAGGGGTGTATCCGTTCTCTTCACTGTGTAAGTCTCAGAGGAAGTGGGAGGTAGTCGCCGTTCCACACCCCGTGTGCCTGCCTGTCCCGGGAGCGTGGGTGACAGCCGTGGCGAGAGGCGCTCCGGCGGGAACTGAGGGTCGGTGTAGCATGTGCGATGGGACTTCCAGCTCCACGTGGGGACAGGAATGTCTGACTAAAGCTGGAAACAGCCCCATCTGAGTTTCTAACTTCGGGGCATTGCTTCTCGCCTGAGCCACTCACAGTGAAGATGGCATCTTTGTGGGAGGGTGAGGATCGGACCCTGCGGCTGCGCATCACCACCTGTGGTCCCGTTGTTCCCTGGGTTCCCCAGTGACTCGTGCAGCGAAAGGCCAGCTGCCAGCCTCTCCCGGGGTTTCCTGGGCTCTCCTCCGCCTCCTCCTCTCCTGGCCCCAGTTCCCACAGGAGAGGAGCTGCACGCAGTGGCCTTCTACCGGGCAAAGGGACTACCCTGGGTGGCCCCCTCCCCAACACCGGTGCCCAGCTTTGCCAGGGCTGCAGGCCTCCAAGAGCACCCGGGGAACGTGGCAGTGCCAGGTGGAGTTTCCACATTGTTCCTCCTGACTCGCTCTGATAATGCACAGAGAGGTCAAGTAATTTGTCCCAGGTCACACAGCTGTGTGTGTGTGTGTGTGGGGGGGGGAAGCGAGGACGGGCACCTCCAGGCTGTCCTGTGGCAGGCACACAGGGGTCTCCCACCTGAGTGTGCACGTGCCCCCACGTCTTCTGCCCCCACGGTCTCCATGCCTGGGCGCCCACGGCCCCCCCCCCCCCGATGGCAGGGGCACTGATTGCACTTCCTTCTACTGCTCATGCAGGTTGATGTGGGATCTGTTTCCTTTCAGCCCTCAGGCATCGAGAAACCGCTGCGGCCTGGGCTGTGCTGAGGTGCTTACAACACGGGTCTCCTTCACGCACGAGGAACGCCAGGCCCCCAGAGGTGCCACTGGGCCAGCTCCCATGCGCAGTGAGAAGCCACGTGGAACCAGGTTTACGTGTCAGACTTGTCCATCCGGGTTGGAGGTGGGGTGGGACCCACCTCGGCTCTTTCCCGGGCTCCTCTGCCAGGCGCCTGGAGCTGCGAGTGGGAGACTCGTTTGTACGTCTGCCTAACTGACTCTCTCGGTATCAAAGGCTAAAATCTTATTTTGCGGAATTTCTATTCTGTCTATTGAGTCTGATCGTGCAAGTTATCTCAGAAATCTAATAAATGCAACGAAACGGGCCAGGATGGAAGTCAGATCGTTAAATAAGATTTTGAAATGAAGTCCTCGTTTTGTAAAGTTAACAATTGAATCCTGCAGACTAATAGCTCTCATTTCTCCTGATTCCCTGATTCAACATGAAATGGTTATGCAGACGGACACTTCGAGTTTGGCTGGGCTGATGTTTGAAACTTTAAAGACCTGCAGGCTCAGATCAGAATTTGCTAAGCTGGTTATTGAATTTGGAGCATTCGCTCCTACTTTTGGATTCAAAATAGGTTCAAAATGCCTGTTTGGAGTGTGGGAGAAGGGGCATGAGAGCAGGCGGCTGTGGACACGGCTCCGGAGTCTTGGGGTGTGGGCTGCGATGGGGCAGGGGTGGGCCAGGCCCCTGGGAGGGTCAGGGGTCTCCGGATCAGGCAGACCCCGGGCAAGGTGCCCGCCCGCCTAGAGCAGAGTCCAGTGGAGCCTGCGGGCGGTTCCACCAGAATCGGGATGGTCCACGTGGGCGAGTGGCACGGGGCCTGGCAGCCACGGGCCTGCTCGGAGCACGCACTTCAGTCTCCGTGTGCACCACTGCCTCTGGGAACACGGCGGTCTCCTCTGCGAGGGGAGTCGAGTGCGTGGTTGGCAAGCTGGGATCGGGCCCCATTTTACATCTCTGAGCTGTGACAGGGCGTCCAGACGGGAGATCCCTGCTTGAGTCCTGTGGCCTATGGCTCGAACCATGCCTGTTGGGCACCAGAGAGCACCTGCCTCCCCCAGCAAAGTCACAAGATGCGGAGAATACATCCTCACTGAAGGTTGTTGTTTCGTCCCAGGGGCTCTGGAGTGGCTGGCTGTTCTCGCGATTCCTTCATCCAGAAGCAGTCATTGAGCGCCGTGTTCCAGGGCATCTGTCCTGGCAGGGGAGGTTGCAGGAGGGCTGGGCATCCCCTGGGCCTGGGTCTTGCTGTGGGCGCCTCTCTAGTCCGTTTGCAGTCACTGTTGGTGACGGTGTGGGCCGAGGTGCGTGTCCAGTCTGTCCAACAGTTTGTGAGGAGACTGTCCTCTCGCTGTGTGTTCCCGCCCAGGGCCCTTGTCGACGCCAGGTGACAGTAGGCGTGTGGCCTCTTCCTGGCTCTCTGTTCTGTCCCATCGTCTCTGCCTGTTTTCAGGCCAGGACCATACTGTTTTGAGGACTATAGCTTTGCAATATAGTGTGACATAAGGAAGTGTTTTGTGTATGTTTTATCTCAGATTGCTTTGGCTCTGCAGGGTCTTCTGTGGTTCCATACTCATTTTAGGATTGTTTATTGTTGCTGTGAAAGAAGATGCCATTGGCCTTTGGGTAGAGATGGTATTAAACGTGTGGTCCCTTTGTGCACTGAGGACGTGCTCACCGTGTCGGTTCTCCGATCCGAGACGGGGCAGGTTTCCATTCAGCCGTGTCGTCGTCAGTGTCTTATGGTTTTCCGCGAACAGGCCTTTCACCTCCTTCGTTAAACTTATTCCTGAGTATTTTACCCTTCTTGACGCTATTGCAAGTGGAATTCTTTTCTTAATTTCTTTTCATATTTAAAACTTTAAAAACTTCATCTGTATAAACAAAGTGACAAGAAAGCTCAGAGTGAGGAGAGAGATTGTTAACACGTAACACGTGGACCTGACAAAGAATCGTATACAGGACGTGAGAGCACGCCTCCACTTCAACACGCAAAGGCAGATTCATCAGACAGGCCAAGCGTGACACGGCAAAGGAAGGAAGAGGAGCTGACTGGTTGATATGCAAATGGGAGCTGCCCAAACCATCAGCCATCGAGGAAACAGGAAAATGACCCTCATTGTCATCCCCTGCCGCCAGCTCAGCACAAGTTCAAGTGTGAGGGCGCAGGAGGTGAAGCCAGCAAACCCTCATGCTGCTGGGGCACCGCAGGTTCCTGCCAACGCGCCCAGAAACGGCTGGAGACACGCCGCCTCCTGTACGGCCTCCTGTACGCCCTGCGGGAGCGGGAGGTGCTGTCCTCTGTAATCCCCTTCGGGACGCTGGACACAGCCCCCTGTGCCTCGCCATCTCCCCAGGCCTGGCTGTGCCAGGCTCCAAAGCCTCTCCCAGGCCTGTCCCAGGACCAAGTCTGGGCCTGTGTCCGGGGCCTGTGTCTGGCCACTGAGCCCTGCAGGCTCCGATCTGATTGGGGAGAGATGGGGAGGCCGGGTGGGAGTGCTCCTGCCTCTGGGGAGAGGGTGAAGGAGCCTCTGTCTCCGCTTAAACACCAGAGCAGTGATCAGAGGGCGGCGGGCCTGGCCTTCCTTACCTGCAGGGAAGGGAGTGCACATGGGCTCAGGTTTACTCTCCGGCCTCCCTGCCAGGGAGACTCAGGGAGACACGCCTTGTTTCTGTGGGGGTCAGAGGTCACAGGGCTGCTCCGGGCCACACAAGGAGAGGCTGTTTCCATGGGATGCCTTCCACCTGTGTCAGCACCCAAAGCCGAGGGGCCCCTGCGGTCATCCTGCCTCTCAGGACAGAGGACGGGCAGGGGGCGGGCGCCTGTGCCCTCTGTCCACACTCTGCCGGCCCAGGGCTGGGACTTCAGCACCAGGATTGGAGGGACACAGTTCAGCCCAGAATAATTGCAGATTGCTCTTTAGAGACGAAGGCAGTGCCCTCACAGCCGTGCACCGGGGCAGCGCCTGCCTTGCCCTGGCACTGGGCGCTGTGTCTCTTTAGAACTCTCATTGCTGGGGCTTCCACGGGGGGGACTCCCTCTTCAGTAACCCAGCTTGGAGCGGTTTCCCTGCGGGCAGGACCTGACAGGGCGCCATGGAGGGGAGGGCGGGGCCAGAAGCTCAGCCACGAGGACTGGGTCCCCCAGGCTGCGGGTCCCTCCCCACGGAAGCTCCTTCCAGAAGTGACGCCCAGCCCGGCGCTTTCTCATCGGCGTCCCCAGCCTGAGGCCTCATCATCTCAGAGGAACAGCAGAGGTAGTTGCCCTGGGAGGGTGCTGAGGGCTTGAGGGACAGCTGTCAGGGGCGGCTGAGGACCCCGCCCCCCTCCAGGACCCGGTTCTGCCTGAGGAGCGAGCTGGCCACATGTTCCTCAGCGCAGATGCCCCACCGGCTGGTCCCGCAGATGCCGGCGTCTGCGTGGAAGGCAGGCCTGTGCCGTCTGGGTGCTGGGTCCGTGGGTCAGAATCAAATCACAGGGAGCGTGCAGGGACCCAAATTCAATCACCGGTCATGTTCCTCATTCAACCGCTTCCTCCCGTCCTGGGTAAATTCAATTTCCCTCCTTCTAATGAAGCTCCCGGGAAATCGAATCTCGGCCTCATTTCCATCCCAGGGATTAAGCTGTGATGGACGAGCACAGAGGACCTGGTTTGTGGAAGGGGCCGAAGTGAGCGAACGGCGGGGCTGGCCTTTCTGACTGTCCCGGTGACGGGGGGCCCCACTCCCCCTGACGTCACATCAGCTGTGACCCCATGAACCAGGCTCGAAAGAACACCAAGCATCCTTCCATTTTCTCAGAAACACAGGACAGCTGGAGCCCTTCACAGCCGCCGTGCGTCTGTTCCCAGAGGCCAAGGGGGCTGTTCATAGACTCTATCCTAGAGTGACTGTCCGCCCGAGGCAGGCACGTCAGATCAGCCGCTTACCGTTTGGGAACGGGCGTCTGAGTTCACCGGCACTGCCCCTGCGTGTGGTCCTGGCCACGGATGGCGGGGGGTGGGGGAGGGGGGCCAGGATTGGAGCCCAGGAGCTGGGGTTTGTTTGGTTTTTTAAATTCTCAACGGAATTAACCAGCTCTTACATTCGTTACTCTCTTTTAAATTTTTAAAAATAAATTTATATCCCCTGCACTCATTTATTTTATCCCCCAACTCCTTCCTCTGTATCTGTGAGCTTGGGTTGTGTTTTTGTTTGTTTGGTTTTTTAAAGATTCCACATATAAGAATCTTTTTCACTTAATATAATGTCCTTGAGGTCCATTCAAGTTGTCACAAATGGCAAGATTTCATTTCTTCTTATGGCTGTATAGTATTCCAGTGTGTGTGTGTGTGTGTGTGTATGTGTTGCATTTCCTGTACCCTTCCTCCGTCCATGGACACTGAGGTTGCTTCCCTATCTTGGCTATTGTCAGTAATGCTGCAGTGAACATGGGGGTGCAGATACCTTTTCCAGTTAGTGATTTCATTTCCTCAGATATACCCCAAAGTGGAATTGCTGGGTCATGTGCTCTTTCTCTTATGTTGTTGAGGAACCTCTGTACTGTTTTCCATCGTGGCTGCACCAGTTCACATCCCCACCTCAGGCTCCCTTCCCCGTCCTCACCAGCACTTACTGTTTCTTGCGGCAGCAGCCGTCCTGACAGGTGAGGGACAGCTCTTGTTCTGACTTGCATTTCCCTGATGATCCGTGATGTTGAGCATCTTCTCATACCCGATGGCGATCTGCGTGTCTTCTCTGGAAAAACGTCTATTCCCATCTTCTTCCCATTTTTAAGGGAACACTTGGACTTTTGTTTGTTGGGAGGTTTTTGATTACTGATCCAATCTCCTTACTAGTCACCGGGCTATTCAGATTTCTGCTTAATCCTGATTTGGTCTTGATGGGTTAATGTTTATAGGAATTTAATAATTTCTTCCAGGTTGTCCAGTTTGTTGGCACATCATTGTTCATCATAGTCTCTTATACGCCTTTGTATTTCTGTGATATTTTATAACATCGCCTCTTTCATTTCTGATTTTATTTGAGTCCAATATCTTTTTTCTTGTTGAGTCTCGCTATGGGTTTGTCCATTTTGTTTATCTTTTCAAAGAACCAGCTCTTAGCTCTTTTCCTCTTCTCTGTTGCCCTTTAAGTCTGTATTTCATTGATTTCTTCTCTGATCTTTATTATTTCCTTCCTTCTACTGATTTTGGGCTTTATTTTTTCTTCCTTTTCTAGCTCCTTGAGGTGCAACGCTGGGTTGTCTGAGTCTTGTTTCTGTGTCGACGTTTATCTCTATGATCTTACAGCTGCTTTGGGCATCCGCACATTTTGGCATGCCATGCTTCCATCTTTGCTCGTCTCAGGCACTTTTTTATTTCTCTTTTGAGTTCTTCTTTGACCCATTGGTTATTCAGTAGCATGTTGTTTAATCTTCACATATTTGTGAAATTTCCAGTTTTCTTCTTGCAGTTAATTTTTGGTTTCATACCATTTGATTCAAAAAGTTGGTTCATATGAGTTCAGTCTTCTTGAATTGATTAAGACTTGTTTTGTGGCCGAGCATATGTTTTATCCTGGAAAATGAGTTCTGTGCCCTTGAGAACGAATGTGTGTTCTGTTGCTTTGGGATGGGATATCCTGTATATAAGTCCATGTGGTGTGAGGTCCTTTAAGGCTGACGGTTCCTTGTGGATTGTCTGTCTGATGATCTGTCCATTGATGTAAGTGGGTGGGTATTAAAACCCCCACTATTATTGTATTGCTGTCTGTTTCTTCTTTCAGGTCTGTTAATATTTACTTTATATATTCAGGTGCTTTTGTGTTGAGTGCGTACATGTTTACAAACTAGAGGCCTATGCACGAAATTCATGCAAGAGTAGACCTTCCTTCCCCTGGCTGCCAGCACCGGCTTTCCTCTGGCCCCGGCTTCGTCTGGAAGGTTGTCCAGAGGGACGTCCAGAAGGACGTCTGGTCTAATTAGCATATTATGCTTTTGTTATTTTAGATGTTAGGTCCTCTTTTGGATTGACCCCTGTATCACTCTGTAACTCCTGTCTTTGTCTCTCATTACAGTGTTGTTTTGAAAGCTGATTTTTCTGCTGTGCATACAGCTGCTCCAACCTCCTTTTGATTCTATTTGCATCCCTTCCCTTCAGTCTGCGTGTCCTCACACCTGCAATGAGTCGCCTGCAGGCAGCGTGTAGGTGGGCCCTGTTTTTCTACTCATCCGCCACTTGTCTCTGATTGGAGAACTAGTCCATTCACATTTAAAGTGTTTATTGGTGGTGTGCACCGCTGCAAGTCAGTCCTTCACAGCTCCTGCAGGTTGGAGCCTCCTCTCTCCTCCCTCCTGGCTGTCCTCCTCGAGGTTTGATGACTTTCTTCAGTGGTGCTGATCGCTCCTCCTTCGTGTGCCTTGTGCTTCAGTTTGTGGGCCTGTTGGTTCCCAGGTAGCAGCCTAGTTCTATTCTAAGTGGATAACAACTGTTTCATCCTGTTCCCAGGCCACAGCACGCCCCTCCCGGCCCAGAGCTTGTGGTTGGACATCACTGTCCTAATTACGGTCACTTTTCCTACTCGTGCCTTTTAACCTTCTCACCAGCTCTGTCAGTGGCGGATCTAGCACCGTTGCCGATGCTCACCTTTCCAGTGAGGTTATTCTCTCAAACGCTCCCTTGCACCAGCCAGTGCCTGCTGTCCAGCTCAGTGCAGTCCCTCCGCGTCTCCTGGGGGTGGGTCGTGGAGTGGGCTCCTGTGGCCTTTGCGTGTCTGGAATCTGAACACAGCCCTTCCACTGAGGCCTGGATGTGAACATGCCCTGAGCCCAGCGCATGTTCAGCGTCTCCAGCGGCTCCTTCGCGGAGCCGCTGCTGGGCAACCAGCCTGCTGACGCCCTGTGCTGGGACTCAGCACAGCCAGAGGGTGGGAGAATTCACCGCCACTCAGAGTGGCATGTGATCTGAAACGTATGAGTTGCTTATCTCTGGGATTTTCTATTTAATATTTTCAGACTGTGGTTGACCATGGGCAACTGAAACCGGAAGGCAACACCGCGGACGGGGGTGGGGCACTGTGTACAAGACTGAGCGGGACTGAGCGATGACACCCGAGGTCAGCACAGCGGTGACCTTGGGAGAAGGAGAGGGGGGTGGGGGCGAGTCACACAAGGACTCGGGTGGAGGGGAGCGGGGGACACGGGTGTCCACAGTCGGTGAGCATGCCTCAGATGTGTGGTCATGACGCTGTGCTGACGAGAACCTGTCCCTAACCTGGAGTCTCGGTGCTCGGGGTGGGCAGGAGATACCGAAAGGCCTGGCGCTGCCAGAGAGCTCGGGTGGTGCAGCGAGGCCTGAACACAGCCGGAAGCCCCGCGCGTCTCCCACACGCCCGCCCTCTGTGAAATGGGTGTTGCCCCGGAGAGTGGAAACCTTCTAGTTCACATAGTCTGATTCCCATCTGAGCTGCACACAGTGCACGGAAGATGATGAGTTCTTTGGGCAGGAACATTTTTAGTCTTCACATTTTTTTAAACATGAGCCTGTCTGGGTCTTCTAACTGTAAACGATCCCCGCGAAAGGTCTTTGAAAGCCTCCCCCGGCGCAGGCTCTCTGTGGACGCGGACATTTGGGGAGAAGATGTGGAGCTAAAGCTCTTAGCGGATCTCCGGATGTGATTGTTTTTACAGCCTTGTAATTCTCTGTCCTGATTCTTGGATCCTCTGAGCATTAGAGGAAAGTGCACATGTGGCCCGCATTATATGTCTCCTACGTCATAAGATGTATAAAAAGGAAATTGTAGGAATAACAATCAAAAGTAATGGGAGGGAGAGGGTGTCCCCGGATCAAGGGCTGCCGGCTGTGTCTGGTGTGTCGGTCATCGCCTCTGCCTGGTGCCTCCGATTTCACGGCCTTCCCACTGCGCCTCGGGGGGTGCCGAGGGGCCGGGCTACCTTGAGGCACCCTGTTCCGTCTGGCACTCAGAGGGGAAATGGCAGCTCCGCACTCAGGTTGCAGGGTCCGCGTCCACATCGTCTTCCCCTGGATTGTTCCTGGGAAAGCATCGAAAGCTCAGGAAACTGTCATTTCCAGCGACAATCAGAATGAAGGAGAACGGGCGATGCCTGGACAGTCTAAGAACACACAGCGGCCAGCACCCCGGCTCCGTCCGGGCCCTGGCACAGGTTCCCACCCAGGTCCCGCCTTTCCTCTCCTCTGTCCCCTCTCCACCCCAGGACGGAGCCTGCAGTGCCTCCCGGGGATCATCCCCCAGCCACACCCAACCTCACGGCAGTTCCTCAGTGAAATAGCTCTAGAACACGTGTGCTTGTCCGTGCTGGGACCTGCGGGAGGAGAGGCGGCAGCAGGAAGAGAGCGGGGAGAGGCAGAGGGATCTCACCGGGACCCCTCGTTCTGGGCCGTCTTTGTCACGTTCTAGTCAATGGCAGAGCGAGTGGCCTTCGTTGCTGCCCGAGGAGCATGAGAGGAACCCGAACCCCTCGCTCTGTAACAAGATTTCCTATTGCTCCCCCCGAGGCCAGAGCCCAAGCCCATTTCCCCCTGACGGACGTGATGGGTGGACCCGGTGCCGAGCTCCGACCTGGCCAGGCTGCCCATCGAGAACGCCGGACGCAGATCCTGCTCTCCGCCGGCCGCCGCTAATGGGGACAGTACATCTTCCCTAACCGGCATCGTGTGCGGTAATCGGCTTAGCCCTTCGCCGTCCGGCCAGACCGCCTCCACCTGGCTCCGGGCGAGCGTCTGGCTGATGTTCAGTTGGGCAGGGGGGGCTCGGCTTGGTTGAGCTCAGCGCTGGCTTCATGGGAAAGCAGCAGGGTGTCCTGGTAAAAAACAGCCAGGCAGCAGCTGGGATGCCAGCCGGCCTGGGTGGGAAGGTGGGAAGTCCTAGCGCCCGGGGGTCATGCTTCCTGCTGCGCCCAGTCCCCGCTGGGTCTGACCTCCCGCCGACACCCTCAGAGGGGCCGACATCTGCGGTCACTGGCTCCATGGGCCATTTTACCTCCCCCCCATCTCCTTTGGTCATTTAACATTCTAACCAGCCACGAAGTGGGCAGGTCTGGTCGCCGTGAGGAAACCGAGGCAGACACACCAGAAACGTGCCGAGGGAGCACCTGGTTTTGTCTGGCACCAAATCCCACCACGTCACCACTGGGTGACTCTGTGCTGTAACTTTCTCTTTATTTGATTTTTTTTTTTTTTTTTTTTTTTTGTTTTGTTTTGTTTTTTTTGTTTTTTTTGTTTTTTTTGTTTTTTTTTTTTTTTTTTTTTTTTTTTTTAGAGAGAGGGGAAGAGAGAGGGAGAGAGAGAAACATCAACAATTGATCAGCTGCCTCCTACATGCCCCACACTGGGGATCGTGCCCTCAAACCGGGGCATGTACCCTGACGGGCAAACTGTGACCTCTAGATTCATAGGTCAATGCGCAACCAAATGAGCCACACCGGCCGGGCATCTTTATCTGATTCTTGATTACACATCCGTCAAAGCCCACTGTGGCGTAACGTCCTGTGTAACCCGGTAACAGGGAGTGTTCCATGAGGGGCCGAGTCAGTGCGCGCAATGCGGCTTCCCGCCTGCAGCGTGATCCATGCCTGAGGTGACGTCCGTCAGAAGAATGTTCGTGCCGCCTCCGGCAACGCGCGCATTGGGGTGTGTGCAGCACAGTCTTGGGCGGGGGGGGGGGGGCTCAGCGTGGGCCTGGGGTCTCCTGCACGGTGTGTTTCTCGGACTGAGGGCAGGTCCACGGCAGCTCTGCGTCCAGGAGGGGCACGTCAGCGTCCTGCAGACACAGCCGGCGGCCAGGGGAGGGAGGCCTGTCCTGTCTGCGCAGCAGCTCAGAGGGGGCCCTCGTCACATGGGGCTCTTCCCACTGGTTTCTGAACAAAACGGTTCTGTGTCAGCTCACATGTTATGAGCTGAGCTATCAGGGGTCTTCAGAGAAACGGAGCCAGTGGGGCAGAGAGGGAGTGAGGGGAGAGCGAGCGATTCCTGGGGGGACTGGCTCTCACAGGCGTGGAGTGTGAGCGCCCGGCCCGCATCTGCAGGCTGGAGGCCCAGGGCAGTCAGTGTCCGAAGGCTCTGGAGCCGCCCCCTCCTGCTCAGGGGAGGCCAGCCTTTCCCGGGCGCCCTTGGACTGGTGAGGTGAGGCCCGCACACTGTGGAGCGTGATCTGCTGTATTTACTAAAAGTCCACTGATCTCCTCTTAATCTCGTCTAAATCATACCTCCAAGCAACAGCTAGGAACACGTCTAACGAATGTCTGGTACCAGGGCCCAGGAGGTAGCCATCCTAACCTTTTACTCACATACGAACATGTCCCCATAATGGCATCGGGGTCCAGCCCCAAAGGAGTCAGGGCTTAGGGCTCCTTCAAGGTCAACCCTGTTCTTAAAGTTCCTTGTTTGGGCCCTTCTTTTGGGCAGTTTGTGGCCATCATTGTGAGCTGGGCAGGAGGGTGTGCCGGGCACACGGCCTCACAGGGCTCATCTGCTTCTGAGGGCGATTCCAGCGCCCGTGGGCATCAGTGGGGCTGTGCCCCCGCTGCCTGGGGCGTGGTCCTCCCGTCGCTCCCACCATCCTCCCCTTCTCCCAGCTCCAATCTCAGAGCCAGAGGGTCTGGACGGGTCAGACTCGAGGGTCATGGTCAGGACACCCGCCGCTCTGAGCTGACCAGGGCTGGCCATGGGGGCCCTGACCACCTGTGTTGGTGCCAACCTCCCCCTCTGACGGGTACGCGGGGATTCCTGTCGGCCTCACTCTGCAGCTGGGCTCTAAGGTGGGCCCTCTGGCTGATCCTAAAGTCACCACGGGCACCTGGGTCCTAGCTCCCATCCTGTCCACAGGCTGACTCGGCCTTGGCCGCGAGATCAAAGGAAGGGCAGGCAGGAAGGTTTGGGTTTTATCCATGGGCAGAGACTTGCTGTGTCCAAGTTTCAGGCTACAGGAGGCCTGATGACCTCACCCCACCACTGGCGGGGCCCTGGGGCAGAGCCTTGTGGGCTTGGCTGATTTCTGCTGGACTTCCCAGCTGCACTGAGCAAGTTCGAGTCAGGGCCCCGATGGAGCAGACAGTGAGGGGCCACGGCGGGGCCACTGGGGTGCTATGGGAAGTGGAGGGACTGCAGACACACAGCGGCCCCTCATCTCCAGGCCTCTGGCAGCTGGGGGGTGGGTCCTGAGTGCGCCCAGAAGAGCAGAGTCATCCTGGGCAGCAGCTGGAATGCGTGTGTGCGTGGGGGTGGGGGGGTGGGGGGGGCTTCCATGAACTTGTCTGCCCTGTGGGAAGGCACAGGCCACCTCCGTGGAGATGGCAAGCAGGATGCAGGAGTGGCCCAAGGGCTGGGAAACACACAGGAGTGGCTGCCCTGCACAGCCATGGGCCACAGGAGGCCTTGCCTGCATGAAAACAAGCCCTGAGATTCGGGGATGTTTGTTACAGCAGCAGAGCCCGGCCTGACTGACCCACAGGCCTGTGGAGACTGGGGTTGTGATTCACGCCCAGGCTCCCAGGTTCCTTCTCTGGCTGTGAGGATGGAGGTGATGCCGTGGGGAGCTCAGCATGGCCCCGACCCAGGGTGACACTGATGTGTTAGCCTCTACTTCCCAAAGCCTAGCTCTGGGCCTGCATCTCCAGGGGAGACTTCCCCACCAGCCAGCGTTCTCGCTGCCGTTCCCACCTGCATGCAGGGAGGACGGACAGGAATGTGTGGTCCAGGGGGGCCAGGCTCGTGGGGGGGGCATGGGAAGGATGCGCCGTGCCAGGTCCGTGCCCTGAGTTCTGTGTGTGTGGCCAGGGTGGTCGGCCATCGCCCTGCTTCCCATAAACGCTGCGCGCGCTGACAAAGAATCCCACATACTCGGAGCAGCACCTAATTATCCTGATTGATGAACTCTCCGTGCCCGCGAGCCCGGGACCCGGCGTCCTGCCGTCCCCAGTGAGTCTGGGGTCTGGCCGGCCTCCTGCCGCAGCCGCCACGGTTCTTTTCATTACGATCATCCTGAGTGTTCACAGTGGCCCGGCCACTGGGGAGAGGCCCTCACTGCGAGTTCACAGCAAGGTCAAAGGCGGCCAGAGCCGTGGGCAGCGACGGGATGTCTGTGTGGAAGCTGCTTGGGGCCTTGGGACAGCGGCCACCCCACAGCGACCCTGGGCCCCAGTTCTCACGGCGCCTCCAGGAGATCAGGAAGGAGGCGAGAGCTCCAGGTGAAAGGCCCTTCCTCAACCACAAGGGGAGCGCCCGTGGCTGTGGCAGATGCCCGCGTCACGCTGTCAGGAGGCACGTCTGTCGTTCCTCAGCGCCTCCCCTCGGGGGTGCTAAGCAGCCGTTCCCCGAGATGGGCAGGGCCTCTCCTCTCAGCTGGGGCCCCGCCGTGGCCCCTCACCGTCGGCTCCAGCGGGGCCCTGACTCGAACTTGCCCAGTTGGGGTGCCGAGCTTGGCTGCAGCACAAACCCGACTCCGTTTCAGAGGCAACGAGCCTCCGCCCATCCCCTCAGGGTGTTTAGAACCTTTAGGTGCGTGTGACTCTGAGCACTTCACTGCTCATAGCAAAGCCCAGGCTCAACACAGCCGTTCTCTCCCTGGGTAAGTAGTGTACATGCATGCATGTGTGTGTGCGTGTGCATCCGTACACATGCGCATACATGCACATGTGTGTACACACTGTGTGCGGATACGTATGCATTCACATGTTCGTGCATGTGGGCATTCATATGTGCACACATTGCACGCGTAAGAACCCTCACTTGTCAGAGCTGACCCACCGCGTGAGTCTCAGGAAGATCGCACTGAGGGTGGTTTGGGAGCTGAGTTGGCAGAAGAAAGTCGGGGTGCCAAGGGGGCACAAAGGGAGAGTGACGTTCTCCCAGCCTGAGAGCGGGGGTCTGAACAAGATGGAAACAGCGGCGTGGAGAAGGCACAGCAGAGGACTACGCTTCTCTCTCAGGGGAAGTGAAGTTGCAACTTGGTACCAGCATGAGGGTGAAGACCAGGAGGTAACGACAGGATACAAAGCCGGGGCCCCCACCGAGGACTGAGGGAGCCCCGAGGAGCAGGGGCCATGGCCTCAGAGCAGAGCCGGCAGTTACGGTTCTCGGCTGACGACTCTGGTCCCCCTTTCCCGGCGCCTCAGCGGAGGAGACCCACGTACGCAGACCTGAAGCTCTGACAACAAAAAGCCGGCGCCTCTGATGGTGGAGACCAAGCATTTCCTGGAACGCAGTCCGAGGGGGATTTATTGCTCCTTATAGTCGGCGTGCATTCCACACGGTTTTACAAGACACACTGTGAACTTTTCAGTGCAGAACTCCATATGGCAGGGATGTGCCTGGGACTCAACCCAGTGGTGTCTGCGAGAGAATTCTCACCGGAACCTTCTCTGGAATCCCAACCCCGGGGATAACCTTGGAGCCCAGGGTGCCAGGGTAATGTGTCCCCACAGAGCATCCGAGACCAGCTCCCCCACGGGAAGGACCGAGCCAGTTCAGGGCACTTTCTAAGAAATGTGGGCGAGCCTGGCTGGCGTGGCTCAGTGGTTGAGTGGTTGTGGGCTCGATCCCCAGTGTGGGACGTGCAGGAAGCAGCCGAGCGATGATTCTCTCATTGATGTTTCTCTCTCTCCCTTTCCCTTCTCATCTCTCCGAAATCAATTAAAATATATTTTAAAGATGTGGTGGGAGATAGCCAGACCGGCTGACCTGAGGCCTGTGGCGGAACCGAGAAGATGGAGGGTTTGGAGAGGAATCTAGGACATGAAATCAACAGAACAAAATTCGTGGCTAATGGAGGGGTCGCAGAGGCCCCGAAGGCAAGCAGACGGATCGCTCCAGCCTGGCCTGCTGTGAAGACAGGGCCCGCGGGGACGCAGATGTGAGGAGCCGTGGGTCCGAGCCAGGGCGCTGGGTTGGTCCCCGAGGACCTGGTGAAGGTGCCTCAGGGACTGAGGTTCAGGAAGAGCCTGGGCTGGGGTTCCCTTTGGGGTACCCATGGCTGGTAGATGACAGTTGCAGCCCTGAGAGTGGATGAGGTCGTCGGGTGCATGTGGGGGCGGCCTTGGCAGCAGGTGGCCAGCACAGCACCCCCCAGGCGGCCAGCGTAGGGCACCAGGCAGATCAGCGTGCCCAGAGGGAGCAGACCGAGTGGGCGGTGTGTCCTCACCAGTGCAGTGCCCAGTGGGTCCCCGTGTGCCCAGTGGGCCTTCAGGAATTCCACCGGCTCTCCCCTCCAGCCACGGCTTCCAGAACGTTCCAGTTCGCCCAGCCGAGCTTTCAACCTGCCACACCTCACCGTTCCAGGTTCCCTCGCTCCCTCTGCCACAGGAGGGGAGCAAATATCGAAGACGTAAATTTTTAACGATTTAATGAAGAACTAATATTATGCAATGTTAAAACCATCACACATGAGAGAGAAAATCATAGTGTAAGACTCAAGGACAAAGTTCTGCTTTTCTACTTACAAGCTTTCTGCATCGAAATATCCAAGAACAGCAACTCGGGCAGAACACTCCCCCCCAAGCCGCACCTGCTTTTTAAGTAACGACCAGCGCTGTGGGTTTCTGAAAGTCATAAACTATCCTGACATTCTTGGCGATGCAAAAACCACATGTTTAATACGAGTGAAAGATGATTTAAAAATTTATGGGTTGCTCTTGGAAAAAGTCAAATTTTCTACTTGCATATAATATAAACCAGTCTATCTTTTAAAGTAAGATGCAAAACAGCCCTAGGTAACTGTTCAAAACTATGTATAAAGGATGTAGGCAAACAATGATGCCATTTGTCTTAACATTTCGTGTTTTAGTCGCTCTGTGAAACGGGTCCGGTGCCGGCTGAGCCTCGGCCTCGGCACGTGAAGGCGGGCGTGAGCGCTGAGTGCACAGCGTGGGCCTGGCCCGCAGCGCCCGCTCAGGCAGCCCACGCGGGTCTGCGTCCCGGCTGAACCCTGGGTGTCCCGTCCACTGGGGCTCAGATTTAAATACTCAGTCTCTCCGACGTCAGTGTGAAGGGGACCAACGAGGACTGGGTGCTGGCACGTGAGAAGAAAAACGGCTTTGAAGGTAGACTAACAGGGCCAGGTCAGGGGTGCCTTCTCCCACGAGAAGGGGGTTTGAACTGGACTCTGCGATCCCCTGGGCTGTGGGTCTGGAGCCCGGGAACGCCCCAACCCAGCGTTTAAACAACCAGGAAACGGGGAGCAGGCGCTCCAGCGGCCCCACAGTCACTGCCGGAGGGAGGACAGGAACATCCCTAACACCTGTGCCGTGGGCCAGAGACTTACAGGATGAAAGCGCACGGAGCTAAAGCCGGCACCCGTCTGTGCTGGTTAAAATGTTTACTCACCTCCAACAGCGGGTTAGGAAGCCAGGATGTGTAGACACGCGATGCATCTGTGTGGTTCCATGTGGCGTGTGGCTGTGCTGTCCCCGTGCAGCACACACAGAAGTGAGTGACTGTGTCACCACATCAGTGCACAGAGGCTGGGACCTCGCAGGCCTTTTGGTCCCCCTTCTCCTTCCCACAGTCCCCTCCAGCGTCACTAACGTCCACCACACACACTTCTGCCCGTGTCACTACTGCTAACGTCACTGATTTCACTCCCTGTCCTGTGTCCAGTGCCTTCCAAGGCCCCCCAGTGAGCAGTAAGGGCACAGGGACTGGAGAGGTCATCCCTGGGCATGATGGGCCGGCCCTGGTGGGTCTGGCTGGGCCCCTGGGGGAGGGGCAGTGGCATTGGGGGGGGAGGAGTTGATGGCTCTGCCCCCACGAATCTGCCTGCAGTGACTTGCTCCTGGCAGGACCGCCCAGTGCTGGGAGCTGAGGGCTCCAGGTCACAACCCTCAGGCCTCACGGACTTAGGGTGGCTGCTGACTCCACCCTGACCCGCTCGCTGACCTTCTCCATGAGGTGTCTCTGCCCCGGTGCGTCCATCACCCCCGCTCCTGCTCGGAGGGACCAGGAGGTGGTCCCTGCATGGGCACACCCTGCCCTTCACCCCTTCCGGGTGACCTCCCTTCCTGGGCCTTTCCAGGTGGGGACCAGCCACCCCTGGCCTCTGTCACCGGGCCCTCTGACGCGCCTTTCGAGTTTGTTTAAACAGCCGGACGGAGCCTCGCAGGCGGCAGTCCCAGGCCGGCCGGGTGGCCTCGCTCTTCGTGCGGACGTGTTGAGAGCACCTGTCAACCCCGGGACAGTTCGCTTCATGGCTTTTCAGAGGGGACCTGTCACTCAGCACAGATGTGGCCCTGGGGACTGGGCTGGGGGCAGGTGGGGCCTGGGTGAGGGGGGGTGGGGATGGCAGGGCGGCTGCTCCTGGTGGCTCTGCTCTTCCCAGTTACCTGGGGGCCTGTGTCCATCCTCACACCCCGGGTCTCCCCGCAATGATGCTGTACCTGTGAGCTTTCTCCAGGGGGCGTAGGGCCTCCTGGCAGGTGTGAGGGCTGCTGGAGGGCCAGTAGAGTCCCTGGGGGAGGAGGGGACGCAGTAACTGGGCTTATGACCCTCTGCAGCCCAGCGCTGGCTGCTTTGTCACCTCTACCTTTCACGTGGGGACAATGACCCGGCCCAGGGTCTTGGGGAGCGTGCAGGGCAAGGCCGGCTGTCACAGGACTCAGAAGGCACAGGCAGGAGGCTGAGCGCTGCCCCTGGGCCGTCGTGTCACTGCTGACCGGCAGGCTGTCCTTGTGCCCGGCTGGGCAGCCTTGCTTTGCATGCTGCTGACGGGAAGCGTCAGGGCTGGGCTAAGAATAGCGAACACCGAGAGAGAGAGAGAGCGGGAGCGGAGGGCGGGCAGCTGCAGGTGGGCTGGCTCGGCAGGTGCTGCCTGCTGTGACCGCCTGGGGCCTGCCGCTCCACACGTCTTAAAGGCACCGGATCTGTTGGGGGGAGAAACTTTGGGGTGTTGGGGGCTCAATACAATGGAGGCTGAAGTCCGTACAATAAGGAGGAGAGAGCTTCCAACCGCGTCCCGGCTCCTCTGTGAGGGCCAGGGAGTGAGCGTTCAATGCTCCGCGCCCGTAGTCTGACCCGCGCTCGGCCTGGTTCAGGAGGTCCACAGGTGGGGGGGGGGGGCGGATGGGTGACCCCACTTCCCACCCTGTGAATGTCAGCGAGATGCAAATGCTGCTGCTGCGGCCACTATGCAAACAGTGTGAGGTTCCTCAAAAGTTAAAAATAGAACCACCATCCGACCCGCGATTCCCTTCTGGGTGTATCTGAGGAAAGAAAACACTACCTCAAAAAATGCACGCGCCCCCACATCTGTACCCCAGCGTTGGCGTTCTTCACAGTGGCCAAGGCGTGGGAACAGCTCGGTGTCCACCCCCGGGTGATGGGATGGCGCCAAAGTGGATGGGCATGTTCATCTACAATGGAACGCGACTCGGCCGTAGAGAGAGCGAAGTCTCACCATGCCAGCCACGCGGAGGGGCCCGAGGGGGTCACGCTCAGGGAGAAGCCAGCAGAGAAAGACACGCACTGCGTGGCCTCTCACATGTGAGACCTTAGAAAGCACACCCAGCACCACGCGCACGGACACAGGAGCAGAGCCGTGGCTGCAAGAGGAAGGGGTGGGCGGGCACCATGGGAGGAGGGGTCGGAGGGCACCGCTCTGGGGCCGAGATAGAGGAGTTGGGCGCAGGGGGCGGTGACCGTGGCGACCTTGGTGAGGCTCCGTCACAGAACGTGGCCGCGAGAACAGAGAATATGGATATCGTTTCTTTTCCTTTTTCTCCCACCATCAGGGCCGATGGGCTTATGTGGCCACACCTCACGGTGCATGTGAGTCAGGTCGCCACGCTGTACCCCTAACCCTGCGCGTACACCGTAACCTGGTCAGTGACGTCTAATAAAACGGGAAAAACCCCCAAATTGCTTACACATTTTTTGAAAGTTTGTTTTCCCCTGGCTTTCCACATAGTAAACGTTCGTGCCATTAGAGTCAGTGTCGT
>NW_005872242.1:0-7232 GCF_000147115.1 Myotis lucifugus
TTTTAAGAATGTTTTATTTGTCAATTGACTAAAAAAAATAAGGACAAGGGCGGAAGCTGTTGCTTGTCAAAACCGCAAGTGGCTTTTCTTTTACTTGCTACCAGGATTTTCTCAACACAAAATAATGTCAAGCGGGGGCCCTCCCCCTCAGAGCCCAGAGGCAACTGGGGGCCGGGGGAGGCGGGGGGCGAGAACTGCGGGGGGCGGGGGGCCTGCTGCCTTTCCACTGTGATCATTCCCATGGCACCTGGGAAACCGGGACACACCGCTCACTAATTCTAACCTTGCTTTCTCTCGAAGCTATGAATTTCCCTCTAACTACCCACTGTGCTGCACCCAACAGGGTTAGACATGAGGTGCTTTTGCTGTCACTCAGTTCTGAAAATTTCATCATTTTTCACTATGACAGTCTTCTTTAACCAATAAATAATGCAAAAGCTCACTACTGGTTTCCAAAAGTACAGGGAGACTCTCTCTTTCTGGCTTTTTATTAATAACTTGTAGTTTGCTTGGGTTGTTGTCAAATAATATGGTTTTTAAAATATTTTTATTGATTTTAGAGAGAGGAAGGGAGAGGGAGAGAAACATCAATGATGAGAGGATCACTGATCAGCTGCCTCCTGCACACCCCCTACTGGGGATGGAGCCTGCAACCCAGGCGTGTGCCCCGACTTCCTGGTTCATAGGTCGATGCTCAACCACTGAGCCACACCAGCCAGGGGAAGACTATGGGTTTTGAGTGAGAAATAGATCTGAACTCCTCCTAGGGTGCCTTGAAATAACGTCCCCCAGTGCACACACTGGATTCTAAAATCCTAAGATTTTGATCTGCGCCCCTTCTCAGTATCCCATATGCTCCCTGGTCGTGCTCTGAAGGGACCAAGGAAAAGGTAGAACCGGGCTCAGGGACGACAGGAGATGCCCCGGGTCCTCCCCCAGCGGCAGCCACAGCCACGGGACCCTCATGCCAACCAGGGGCTGCCGGTAACCACACAGGGCGGGCAAAGCAGGCTGACAGCTGTGAGTACGTGGAAGCTCATTCTTGTGTTATTTATCAACTAGAGGCCGATGCACAGAATTCGTGAAAGGGGCTCGGCCCCCGCCGCCGTGGCTTCGTCCCGAAGGCTGTCAGGTCTAATCAGCATATTACCCTTTTATTATTATAGACTAGAGCAGTGGTTCTCAACCTTCTGGCCCTTTAAATACAGTTCCTCATGTTGTGACCCAACCAGAAAATTATTTTCGTTGCTACTTCATAACTGTAATGTTGCTACTGTGATGAATCGTCATGTAAATATCTGATATGCAGGATGGTCTTAGGCGACCCCTGTGAAAGGGTCGTTCGACCGCCAAAGGGGTTGTGACCCACAGGTTGAGAACCGCTGGACTAGAGGCCTGGCGCATGAAATTCGTGCACGGGTACGATCCCTAGGCCTGGCCTGTGATCAGGGCCGTCTTCCCCAGCTGCTGGCTGCCGGCAGCTGGCCCCACCGCACCCCGGGCACCACCCACCCCCGGTTCCCCGTCTGCCACCGGGCAATGGGAGCCTGCTGGCCAGGGGAAGGGACCAAGAGGTGGTCAGTGCGCCTCATAGTGACTGGTCGAGCGGTCGTTCCGCCGTTCGGTCGATTTGCATATTGCTTTTATGTGTATAGATTAGTGTCGTTTTCCATGGGAACAACTGTAAGCCTACTTTTGCCCACGCCTGTGTGTACGATGTTGGTTTGTGGGTTTTCACGATGAGCCAGACGGACGCAGGAAGTTAGAACAGGGAAGGGGGCGCCGTACTTTCTGCTCAACTTTTCTGTAGACCTGACACTTCTCTCCAAATAGCCTATCACTTTCAAAGGCACACCCAGGCGGCCGGCGTGGCTCAGGGGCTGAGCATCGACCTATGAACCAGCTCAGGGTTCGATTCCCAGTGTGGGGCGTGCAGGAGGCGGCCGATCAATGATCCTCTCACATTGATGTTTCTCTCTCTCCCTCTCCCTTCCTCTCTGAAATCAATATTTTTTTAAAAAATTAAAATAAAAGGCACATCCAGTAAGTGGCCGGCTTTCTCACGCGTGGGATAGAGAGAAGGGAGAGGAAGGACCGACCCAGGAGGAACAAGCCAGGCGTGCAAGTCGCTCCCGCGGGCTTGATGATTCATTTCCGTGGCTTCGTCCTTTCCTGTACTTTCTTCATTTCCTAGAATTCGGGGAACCAACCTCTCTTCCTATCATTCGGTCGTTTCTGGAAGGTTTAGGCTCCTTTGAAAAAAACGCTCCAGATGGGCTTCGGCCCCATCTCGCCGCAGCGGAATGCGCCCAGGCAGGACGAACAGCTCCGCTGCCCCGGCTCCGCCTGTGAGACACGGATCAGACAGACGTTCACGTGGCGCCCTCGGCACAAACACGCTGCTGTCCCCAGGAGCAAGCGAGCAGGGACACGCTGCGTGGAGCCTGGGCACGCGGTGACAGCGGGACCACAGCTGCCGGCGGCGATCCCGTCCCTCCCGTGAGCAGCACTGTCCACGCGGCCATATGTGATGGGGGGGCCGGGGGGCACAAAACCGCACTCACACCGAACCCACAAGTATGAACAGTGAGATGGACAGAAACACGGAGAGACGGGGGAGCACGTCCACGGGACGGACTTCCTTCTAAGTGGACGTTTCCGTTAAGACGTTTTTTAAAAAATCATCCTGGAAGCAAAAGCCCGTGGAGGGACAGCGACAAGTCCCTGCATCGGAGGTGCCGAGAGCCAGGTCCCGGCCAGCGGAGCAGCGTCGGGCCTGGGCCTGGGCCTGGGCCTGGAGAGAGGGTGTCAGGACGGGAGGAGGAGCAGCGCACAGTAGGGCACACCAAGGGGACAGACATTCAGCAGGCACCACCCATTTGGGATGTGGCCCCCCCATGGGGGACGTGGCTCCCCAGCGCCAGGGCTGCGAGGCTGTGGCTTCGGGCCTCGGGGTCCTCCTCTCACGTGCCCAGCGCTCACCACGTGGAGGCCTGTCCCCGACAGGGGCTCTGGGAGCCCTGGGCCGTGCCCACAGCTGCACACGGTGTTCACAGCAGCTGTGTTCACAGTCGCCAGGACTTGGACGCCACTGAGACGCCCTTCATCAGGCGACGCAGACGGCGGAACATGATGCAGCGGGAAAAAGAAATGAGCTGCCCGCCATGAAGAGACGCGGAGGAACCTCGGCTGCGGGTGACCAAGTGGCGGAAGCCAGTCTGACAGGCCGCGGGCTGCGTGGCTGCACCTGTGTGACGCTCTGCGACAGGCAGAATTACAGACAATACACAGATCAGGGTGCACCCTGGCCGGCAGCTCCATTGGTTGGCGCATCGTCCCAGGCACCAGAAGGTTCCTTCCCCGTCAGGCACACACCGAGGTTGCGGGTTTGATCCCCGTCAGGGGGCGTATAGGAGGCAACCGATCGAAGTCTATCTCTCGCATTGATGTTTTGCTCTCTCTCCCTTCTTCTAAAATTAATTAGAAACATACCCTCAGCCCTAACCGGTTTGGCTCAGTGGATAGAGCGTCGGCCTGCGGACTCAAGGGTCCCAGGTTCGATTCCGGTCAAGGGCATGTACCTGGGTTGCGGGCACATCCCCAGTGGGGAGTGTGCAGGAGGCAGCGGATCGATGTTTCTCTCTCATCGATGTTTCGAACTCTCTGTCCTTCTCCCTTCCTCTCTGTAAAAAAATCAATAAAATATATTTTTAAAAAAAAGAAAAAAGAAACATGCCCTCAGGTGAGGATTTAAAAAGACCAGTGGTTGCCAGGGGCTTGGGGGAGAGAAGAGGGTGAGCAGACGGCGCGCAGGGGCCTCGGGAACTGTCCTGGCAGCTGACACCATGAAGCGGTCACAGCCCACAGACGCGGACAGCAGGACTGAGCCTCAAGGGGGAGCTAAGGCTTCAGCTCATAGTAACGTGTCATCATCTGTAGCAGCTGCACCTCAATGCAAACGTTCGTGAGCGGGAGACGGTGGGAGGAGGGCTGATGGGCACTTCCCTGTGCTTCATGCTCCGTTTTCACGCAGACCTGCAACTGCTCTAAAAGGTAAAGACTGTTCGTCTTTTTAAAAGTACCACTGAGCCCTGGCCGGTGTGGCTCAGTGGAGAGCGTGCCACCTGCAGACTGAAGGGTCCTGGGTTCGATTCCGGTCAAGGGCACAGGCCTGGGTTGTGGGCTCGATCCGTGTGGGGCGTGCAGGAGGCAGCTGATCCATGATTCTCTCTCATCATTGATGTTTCTCTCTCTCTACCTCTCCCTTCCTCTCTGAAATGGATAAAAATAGATATTTTTCAAAAAGTACCACTTAGGATAAAAAATGAAATAGAGCACAGCATAGGGAATAGAGTCAATAATACTGTCCTCACGGCGTGTGGGGCCGGGGGGGCACTGGAAATATTGGGGGGGCCACTCTGAAAAGGACATGACGATCTAACCACTGCGCTGTGCACCTGAAACAAACACAACACAAGGCTGAGTGCAAATGGTAATTGAAACTAAAATCTCTAAAAATCGAAGGATGAGTAAATTAACAACGTGTGTGAAGGACCTACAACCTGAAGACGACAAATGTTTTCCTTTCGTTCACGAAAGCGATCAGAGGCTTCATTAGACAGAGACGCTCCGAATTCATGGACTGGAGATGCAACGCTGCTGAGCTGTCTGTCCTCCCCACATCGACTCCCACGGTCGATGGAATTCCAGTCAAAATCCCAAGGGGTTCCCGTCACTGCCACCAGGTCTTTCCAGCAGATCCCTGGGAAGGCGCAGCAACTACCGGAGACAAAGCCATTCTGAGCCCGGCTGGCGGGGCTCAGGGTTGAGCGCTGACCTATGAACCAGGAGGTCAGGGTGCGATTCCCGGTCAGGGCCCAGGCCCGGGTTGTGGGCTCCATCCCCAGTGGGGGGCGTGCAGGAGGCAGCCGATCCATGGTTCTCTCTCATCACTGATGATTCTCTCTCTCCTTTCCTCTCTCTGAAACCAATAAAAACAAAGTAAGAAAAACAATTTTGAAAAAGAACGAAGTTGAAAGACACACGGCCTGGGATACTCAGTAAAGGACCAGGCCCAACAGGGGGCATTCCCAGCAGGAGAGCCCTGAGCAGAACCAGGCCCGACAGGTGGCCGGTGGCCGGTGGCCAAGGTGCACCCACCTCTGCAGAAAAGCCTGAGATACAACCTTGAACACAAAGCACAGGCCGTTTAAAAAACACTGACAAACTGGGCCTCGAAAGCACAAGCGTTTGCCTGTGAAAGACGTAAAGAGAAGCCACGGACGGGAAGAGGCACCTGCCAACCGCCTACCTGACAAGGAACGCGCATCCACGTATGTCAGGGCACATGTTTAAGATGCGGGGAGTCGGCACGCTCCACAGCAAGGAAACGTCCTAGTACAGCGGTCGGCAAACCGCAGCTCGCTAGCCACATGCGGCTCTTTGGCCCCTTGAGTGTGGCTCTTCCACAAAATACTGACTTCTGCGCATGGGCCACGAAGTTTCAATCGCACTGTACGTGTGCACCCTCACGTGGTATTTTGTAGAAGAGCCACACTCAAGGGGCCAAAGAGCCGCATGTGGCTTGCGAGCCGCGGTTTGCCGACCACGGCCCTAGTAGAACGAGCAGAAGACGTGAGCAGCCGCTCCGCCGAGGAGGCCGTGCCAAAGGCAGGGGAGCATATGGAAAGGAGTCCAGTCTCGCAGGCATCAGAAAACGCAAACTAAAAGCACCTGAAATCCCACCACGGCCACGCGCTGCCCCACGGCGACCACGGGGCCGGAGACGGAAGGCAGCGGAGTGCGTCTATGGGTCATCTTTTCTGTGGCATTAAACTCACTGTGAGGAGGAGGTGGCTCTGTCGTCACACACCCTCCTGGAAGGCCGAGTCCTGCAGAAGCGCCAGAAGACAGGGAGTATCTTACCCCTTAGGTCTCCTCCCAGAATCACTGGCCCGAGACGCCCCCGCACTCACCAAGGCCGGGGCACCGGGGGCTGCGCGGGGCCCGCCAGGGCAGCGCCCCGAGAGCTGGGCCATCTTGGGGTCTGTGCCGCCCGCCACTCCCGCCAGCCTCAGGCTCACAGCCTTCCTGCCCTTCCTGCCTGTGACAGGGCTTCCGCCTGGGCCCCGCGGCCCTGAGCCGGGCCTCCCAGAGGAAAGAACGCTTCCTGGCCCTTATCAAGGGGCTTCACTCACTGCCCAGCGGCCAGTGGGGAGGCCCTCACAGTGAACGGCGATGCCAGGACTTGCTGCTTGAGGAGCACAGGGCACCTGAGAATCCGAGATGCACCGATAACACATCACACAATTTCAGAGAATTCACAAAATCGCCCGAAGCCTGTCCCCAGCAGCTCTCACAGGAAAAAAGCAACAAACAGCCTATGGTCTGGTCCTGGACACGAGGGGCTCAGACGCTTCCTCTGCGCCCAGAGGGCCACGGCGTTCCCATCAGCAGTGGCCGCAGTTGGTCAGTGGGCGCCTCCTGCCCACACCAGCCCCTGCACTGAGCCCATTCCGCTGTTTCAGCCCCAGCTTGTGGGACTTGATTACGGATGCAGTCGCCATGGCAACCGTGCCTTGGAAGCTAAGGACTCAGGACCACGTGCACAGCAGGAGATGCTTGGCTCAGAGCAGACTGGACCGAGGCCCCCTCGCTGCGCTGTGCGCGGGTCACCGGCCTCCACAGGACTCGGTCTGGACTGTCCCGGCAGGCGGTCCCCCAGCTCCCAGGGCGAGAGGGACCCGTCAGCTTCCGCTTCCGCAGCCTCCGTCCTCGCCCGGCCTCTCCCCCAGCTCCAAACCCTCAGGCTCCCTGAGGACTCGCCCGCACGTGCAAAGCTGCACTCTTCCTTCTCCTGCCCAACCTGCCTCTTCCCCTTGTCCCTTCTTGGCAAGCGGCACCCCATCCATTTGAGAGCCCAGACCAAACCCCAGGAGTGGTGCCCAGGCCTCTGTCCTCACCCCACACCCGGGACCGGAGCATCCCCACCAGACAAGGCCCACCTGACCGTGTCTCCGCCTCCAGTCCCACCTCCCAGGAGATGGCCACACCCACACCATGGAACCACCGATACGGCTCCAGCCACTGAACGTGTCCCCGGGCGTGCGGAGTGTGCCCAGGTGAGCACCTCAGCTCAGTCCGGCCTGGGACCGGCCTCAGCGTCCTGTGGGCTTCCCTTGCCTTGGACGGCTGGTAAGTCACACCCTTGTGAGACCAGTTAAGTAGTTCCA
>NW_005872242.1:7752-9398 GCF_000147115.1 Myotis lucifugus
CCCACAAAAGTGCGCACGGAAAAGATGCACGTACACACGTTAGGGTGGTGTTGCTTTTCATTTGAAAAAACAAACAACCGCTTCCAGTCACGAGGGAGAGGCCGGGGGAACCTCCGTGTAACTTCCCAGCACACGCCTGTCCGTCACCTACAGCCAGTCTATGAGGGACGCGGGATAAATACATCACACGGAACGTGAGGGGCGTCTATAACATGATCGCAGCGAGAGGAGAACCGACGAGTTTATTTCTTCTCTCTCCTCTGAACTTCCCGTTTTCTTTAAAGGGCTTGCACGGCTCTAAAATGTCTTTTAAGCCCTAGCTCCTTTGGCTCAGTGGATAGAGAGTCGGCCTGTGGACTGAAGGGTCCCGGGTTCGAGTGCCGGTCAAAGGGCACATGTGGAGGAAGCGCATGGGGGGGTCAGGTTGTGGGATCAATCCCAGTAAGGGGGCGTGCAGGAGGCAGCCGATCAATGATTTTCTCTCATCATTGATTGTTTCTATCTCTCTCTCCCTCTCCCTTCCTCTCTGAAGTCAATAAAAATATTTTAAAAATAACTAAAAGGTCCTTTAACAGATTGCTTTAAAGGGAAGAAATAAACACATTCCCTTGTCAGGGCTCCGTGGCCGAGAGGCCCCCGTCCAAGGGAACCAGCGCCGGGCATGCCGCGGGGAATCAGGTGCTGAAAACAGACTGAGCCTGGACTGGGTCCCACTCAGCCCCTGGGAGGGGACAGGGACGGCTCAGGGCGGCTAACGGGCCTCGAGGAGGGACTTGGGCGGCACCAGAGAGCTGAGGGGCGACCCCGTGAGGAAGGTGGATGCTCCCTGCAGGTCAGGGAAGCAGGACGGGTGGACAGGGCGGTGTCCCCTGCTCCCCGGCCTGTCCTGGGGGTGGACCCAGCAGGGGTCTCCCTCGAAGGGGCACCAGGCATGTGCCCCGCCCCCCGCACACGTGTGAGGGCACCTTCCCACCCGAGTGGGCAGATGAACAGGAGTCCGAGCTCAGCGCCCACATCTGCCCCTCAGAGCCCTTCCCTCTCCCACGTGCCCATGGCCTCCAGCCCTGGCCGGGCCCCACCTGGCCCTTCAGGTGACACGGCCAGTGCGCCCCCCAGGAGCTACTGGACGCAGGCAGGGGAGGGACTCTGGCCGGGCAGCCTCAGGGCGAGCCCCAGGGACGGGAGGAGGGAGGGCCCGGCTGACCACTGACCTTCTCCAGCGCCTCGAAGTGCTCGCGGAGGAAGCGCATGGGGCGGTCGGGCCGCGCCACGCACAGGTGCACCACGCAGTCCCGCAGCACCTGCTGGACGCCGTGCCGCTGCACGTACAGCTCGCAGCTCCGCAGACCCTCGTCCTCCTCCGGGTGGGGCGGCGGCGAGGCCATGGTGCCGGGCGGCCTGCGGGAGACACGCGCCCACTCAGCACCCCCGGGGGAGCCCGGCCCCAGAACAGGCCCGTGGCCCCGGCCGGCGTGGCTCAGGGCAGAGCATCGGCCTCGGACTGAAGGGTCCCGGGTCCGAGTCCGGCCAAGGGCACAGGCTTGAGCTGCAGGCTCCCCGGGCTGGTTGGGCGCGCACAGGCGGCAACCATCCTGTGTTTGTGCCTGTCCCTCTCCCTCCCATTCTCTCGAAAAGTCAACGGGGAA
>NW_005872242.1:13073-14885 GCF_000147115.1 Myotis lucifugus
TCCCCAGGCAACGGGTGGTGTTGTCTTGTTCTTGTTCACTCTGCATGGCGAGGAGACAAACACCTTTTCTAAGACAGTTCCAGGAGCATCCTGAGGCCGGCAGGGCCAGGGGACAGCTCGCATCCCCTCTCCACACCCCACCCCCCGCTGCTTCCCCATCACAGGGCCCCAGAACCTCATTCCTCAGATCCCACCTCCCATGTCCCCCCGAGAAGCCACCCCATCCGGGTCACTCACATCACAACTGCATCTCCCGGCGTTGCCACTGGATTAGCCACCTCCCCACCCGGCCACCAGCTCCAGGAGGGCCAGTCTCTGCTTTGACTCACGGCTCTGTTCCAGGGCCGGGCAGAATGTCCGAGATGGCACACCTCCCACAAGCATTTGTTGGATGAAATAATGAGTCAAGCGAGTATTACTTGCTAAAATCAGTTTATTGCACTTGCTTAAATGGCACACTTCACACTACGTGCAACCAGGACACCACACGATGAGCCTAGAACAAGATGAAGTTGCTTTTTCTACCTCTCACTGCTCTTTTTTTTTTTAAAAAAATGTTTTTATTTATTTTAGAGAAACATCCTCAATCACCTGCCCCCTGCACACACCCTACTGGGGATCGAGCCTGCAACCTAGGCATGTGCCCCAACTGGGAATCAAACCCGTGACTTCTTGCTGCATAGAAGGACTCTCCTTCCACTGAGCCACACGGCCGGGCTCTCACTGCTCTTTAAACTTACTCAGAGGAGGGGGCTCTTTCTCTGCCCCCGATACACACTTGGACAGATCCACCCCCTTTGGGCTCAAATGCAGAGACTTCCAAGTTCTACAATTAACGCTAAGAAAGAAACCCCGCCCAGCCCAGCCCGGGGCAGCTCAGTGGGTGGGGCATCGTCCCATGCACCAAGAGGTCACTGGTTTGAATCCCGGTCGGACAATGCCCTGGATGCTTGATCCCCAGTAGGGAGGCAGCTGATTGGTTTCTCACATCGGTGTTTCTCTCTCTTCCTGTCCCTTCCTCTCTCTCTAATATCAATCCTCCTATATAATAAAAGCCTAACATGCAAATCGACCAAAGGGTGGAACCGGTTGCTATGATGCGCACTGACCACCAGGGGGCAGACGCTCTGTGCAGGAGCTGCCCACAGGCCCCAGGCCAGCTAAGGCGGGTGCCAGTGGGGGAGGAGGGGGAATCACCCCACAGATCCCCCGATAGGCCAGGCCCAGGGACCCTACCCATGCACGAATTTCATGCATCAGGCCTCTAGTAAAAACACATTTAAGAGCAAGGAAACAGATGTAAACCCAACATGTCATCTCAGTCGCTAGGAGCATTCAGTCCTATGAAAGGATCAGGCAGAGAGGCCTGGGAACAGCCTGGATGGAGGCCGCCTGCTCTTCCCCGTTTGCTGACCAGGATCTGACCTCTCCCAGAGCAGAACGGCTCTGGCAACTATGATTTCCAGGAAGTTACTTTCTCACCATCCGGGAAGCCTGAGTGCGAGGGGAAGGCGTCCCCAGGCTGGGTCCTCCCGCGGGCGTGAGGGTGTCTGTTCCCGGCCTCTGTCTGTCCTTCCTGGGTTTGCAGATGGCCGTCCCCGTGTTCACGGGGCTCCCCCTGTATGTGTCCACCCCCAATGTCCCCTTTTGGTAAGGACACCAGTGCTATTGGGTTAGGGCCCATCCGATCGACCTGGCTTTAACTTTGTTCTCTCTGTAAAGGCCTTACCTCTGATTATGGGGGTCCTGGGGGCTAGGACTCCAAGACAGAAACTTTGGGGGACACGATTCTGGCCGTAACACCCGCGCAGG
>NW_005872242.1:17199-37624 GCF_000147115.1 Myotis lucifugus
TGATGGACTGTGTTTCCAGAAGAGCGGCCTCAACGTGGCTGCGCCAGCACAGAGCACGGTCGTGCTTCTCTGGAGGAGTTGCACCTCCCCAACTCCACACCATCCCCTCTGCCCACCCACTGGGGGGGCCCTCTCCTGTGGATCCTGGTCACGGGGCAACAGTAGACCAAGAACTCGCTCAAAGTACCACGGAGACAATGACCTGTAGACCGGGCTCCAGCAGTGGCAGGACTGAGGCCAGAGGGCCGGCCTGGCTGTCATTGTGTGTGTGTGTGTGTGTGTGTGTGTGTGTGTGTGTGTATTGGTTTCAGAGAAGTAGGGAAAGAGAGAAATAGAAACATCAATGATGAGAATCATTGATTGGCTGCCTCCTGCACACCCCCCACGGGGGATGGAGTCTGCAACCCAGGCACGTGCCCTGACCAGGAATCCAGCTGTGACCTCCTGGCTCAAAGGTCAATGCTCAACCCCTGAGCCCTGCTGGCCGGGCTCGGCCTGGCTGTACTGACCTTCCAGTGCTGAGTCCTAAAGCAGGCGGCACTGGTCCCACTTCCCACAGCAGGGCTGGGGGTCTGGCTTGGGCACAGCTGGGGTGGGGGCTGGGGCGGGGTCTTCCTGGCTCAGTTTCTTTCTCTTGGTCGGCGTCCTCAGGCTCTCCCCCCGGCCCCCATCTTCTGCTGAGGGGCTCAAGCCCCAGCCTTTTCCCCTTGGCCCCCACGCCTGGGTCGGAGAGGTGCTGCTGGGTCACCGGTCAGCTCCTGCAGCAGGGACCTCAGTGGGGGAGGGAAGGCCCCGGGGGCAGTGGCCTGTCCTGGGGGTCCACGCGCTGGGCAGGGGCTGCGGCCCACGGAGCAGCCCGCTCACTGGCCTCCCGCCCCGCAGACCACTTCCACATGCAGTCCGAGTCTCTGATCGGCCCCCTGATGCAGAGCATCTCGCACCAGCACTGGAAGGTCCGAGTGGCCGTCATCGAGGCCACGGGCACCGTCATCCAGTTTGGCAACGCGAAGTCGGTGGACGACGTGCTCCCTCACTTTGCTCAGCGGCTGTTCGATGACGTCCCGCAGGTAACGGGAGGCCCCTCCCAGGAGCCAGCAGGCCTGCAGGCTGGTGTGCGCTGGCGCTGGCTTCCTTTTCTTTAAGATGTTACACCAGATGCCTTGCCTCAGCCCAGGTGCCCGTTTCACTGCTTCCAGGAACTGGGAGCTGAACTGTCTGAATACATTTGTTATTCCTCAGCCCGAGCGTGCAAGGAGGACTGTGTCCTCTTAGGGGAGGAGGGAACCTCAGCTGTGTGCTTCTGTGTGCAGAGGCGTCTTCCACGTGCCCCCCTCTGAGGCGGACTTAGTGGCAAACCGGGCCTGGGAGGAGAAGGGGGGTCGGGGCTAACTCTTTTCTTTGGGCTTTAGGTCCCGTTGAGTGACAGACAGACAGAGATCGGGATGCTGGCTTTCTTTGTTGGCAGAAGCCACCTCGGAGGGCGTGTTAACTCATAAAACATCCTAAGGGGCAGAGGAAGCCTGCAGCGGGCACGCTGTCTCCCCAGGGGAGGCACGTGGAGGGGACCCCGTGCTCCCAGTCACGGGAGGGGAGGCTGTGGCCCCAGGCAGGCCTCCTAGGGTAGGAGGCTCCCCTGCCGTCGGCTCTAATGCCCCTGGGTGGTGGCATGGCCCCCCCGCATGGTGGAAGGGTTAGCCCCGTGTGTGGAGCCCGGCGTCCCAGCCTCTCCTGGGTCTCGTGTCACGTCGGTGCTTCCCCTGCCCTGCGGTCTGGAGCTGTGGGACGTGCTCGGGGTCACCCAGCTGGAGCGAGCCTCCGGCCAACCTGGTGGCACCAGGCTGCCTCCCACCCCAGGCGCACGGCGTTCTTCCAGTTACTTCGCTTTGGTGTTTTGGTTTTTGTTTGTTGTTAGTCCTCACCCGAGGGTACTTTCCCATTGATTTTTAGGGCGAGTGAAGGAGAGAGGGAGAGACAGAAACATTGACGGGTTGCCTCCTGCACACGCCCCTGACCAGGGTCTGCGCCAGGGAGGAGCCTGCAACCCAGGTATGTGCCCTTAACTGGAATCGAACCCGGGACCTTTGATCCACAGGCCAAAGCTCAGCCAAACTGGCTAGGGTTTGTTTTAGTTTTTTTAAACACCTCTATTAAGCTGTAATTCACATAACATACAGTTTATTTAACGTGTTCAATGTTTTTGATATATTACATTATTTTTAAATTTTTGGTAAAATATATGGAACGTGGCCTGGCCGGCGTGGCTCAGTGATTAGAGCGTTGGCTCGCGCATCAAAGGGTCTCGGGTTCACTTCCAGGTCAAGGGCACATACCTGGGTTGCAGGTTTGATCTCTGTCCCTGATCGGGGCCTGTGCAGGAGGCAACCAATCAATGTGTTTCTCTCACATCAATGTTTCTCTCTCTCTCTCTCTCTTTTTTCCTCCCTTCTTACCACCCTACCCCTTCCTTTCCTTTCTTCAGAAACCAATGGGAAAAAATCCTCGAGTGAGGGTTAGCCCATTAGAGAGAGACACACACACACACACACACACACACGGAAGGTTAAATCTGCCGTTTTAATTTTTTTTGCCGTTGTTGTTAATCTTGGACCAAGTTCCTGGTTGTGAACTCCATCCCAGGGGCCAGGCGGAGGCAGGGCTTCAGCCAAGCTACAGCTCTGCCCCTCCTGCTCCCCTCACTGGTGATGGGCTCTGCCCTCAGGGAACTAGACCTGGGCACCGGGTGTGTTTTGAGCTCCTTTCTTCCCTGTGGTGTGAAGGTAGGTAGAGGTGTGCCCATCACCGTTACAGACAGCCAGCAGCAGGACTGGGGGTGCCCGCCGGGTTCCCCAAGAGTCCCAGCAGGTCACCAGCAGCTGGTTAAACCCCCGCGGCCCACAGGTTCCCCAGAACACTGCAGACAGCACTGTGCTGGGGGCGGGAGGCTCGCTCTCTCCAGCAGAGGGTCGGGCCGGGGCACCGACCGGGCCCGGGATTGGCCAGCGAGCCGAGTGAGCACCTGGGAGCCCGGCCCAGCGCTGTCCTCCGTGAGCGTGCCCCACACGTGCCCTCGGCGCTGTCTGTCTGCCCAGCGTGAAGCTTGCTCTCTGCCCCGCAGGTCCGGCAGGCGGTGACCCGCGTGGTGGGCGGCTGGCTGCTGGCGCTGCGGGACCGGTACTCCTTCTTCCACAAGCTCATCCCCCTGCTGCTCAGCAGCCTCGACGACGAGATGCCGCACATCGTGTGAGTGACGGGGACTCGGGCCTCCCGTCCAGGTGCAGGGAGGTGGGCTGACCACCCCGTCCCTGTGGGCTGGTTGTCAGGGACCCGCCTTCCCGACCCCGTCCCTGACAACCCGTCCCTGACAACAGTGTCGTGTGCTCACGGAGCCCAGCCTGCCCTTGGTCTGAATGTGTGAGGTCACGTGGCATAAAAGGGCTCTGTGGTTTTTTAAATGTAATTTTCCTACTTAACACTTTGGGCACAGACCTCAGTCGGCTCTCGGTGCTGTCGGTAAAGTGCGCAGGCGCCCGGCAATCCTGGCCCGTCCTCCCTGACTGTCCCTGTGTCCGTCTGTCTGTCCGACGCAGGCAGGAGGCCGCCAGCCTCTGGGAGGAGGCCGGGCTGCAGTGGCAGAAGGAGAACGAGGAGGACCTCAAGGACAAGCTGGACTTCGCCTCCCCCCCACCTGCCCATCACCCCTCGCCAGGTGGGTGCCGCCTTCCCGGACGGTGACTTGGGTGGGGCAGCCTGAGAGCCTGTCCCAGGAGAAGAGGGCGAGCCCGGCGTGGAGCTGGAGCCGGGCCTGCGCGGGGCTCGTCGCTGGGCGCCTCCCCTCCCGGCCAGTCTGTGTGTCTGTCTCCACTTGAGGGACATCTCGGTCGGTCATGTTGGTGACGTCCTGTGAGGCCAGCGTCCCCACCTGCACACAGGTTCTGCGTGACTGTCCCCCCCGGCAGATGCTGAGCCGCGGGCTGGGGGCCGGGGCTGGGTGGGGGCTGCCCCGTGTGTGCCCGAGGCCCGGGCACGGTGAGGCCTGTCGCCTCGTGGGTGTTGGGCAGGACCGCACAGGGTGTTGAGCTGGGTTCTCTGTCCTGTTCAGGGGTGTCGAGGCTTCTCCGCCGTCTTGGACCTGGTCCTTGGTCAGACCTGTGCTGTGTGGCTCCTAGGCCCCCCTTGTCCCCACCCGGCGGCCCAGCGGGCCCTGGGCTCCCTCCTCAGTGTCTCCTCCCCCCCACCTGCCTCCCTCCACGGCAGACAGGGTGCTGCTTCTGAGTAAAAAGCTCTGCTCCCCCCGTCGTCCGAGAGGGCAGGCTTGTCTGTGCCTGCGTCCGGCACCTGGGGCAGGGGTGCGGGTGCAGGGTCGCTCGGCAGGTGTGCGGGTGACTGTCCTCTCACCTGTGAGGCGGACGGTCTGATGTGTGGCTGAGGCACAGACCTGGGCGGGGAACAGACCCGCTTTGAGAAGGTGACGTGACTGCTGGGAGGCACCGCACGCGGGCACCACGCCTGTCCAGCGGCCCCTGGGCCCGGTCTGGTCAGGGCCGGCCCCTCCTGAGGACACAGGTGTGAGGTGCCGGTCACGGCACTGAAATCGCCCTTTACGGCGAGGCCGCGGGCGGGAAGCTGGGCAGGGCCTCGCCGCTGTCTCCCTGTCGGTGTTCACCTGACAGCGCCCCTGGCCAGGAGGCACCCGGCACCCGGCAGGTGCCTGAACGGCCCAGCAGGGGCAGGTGACCGCGTCCCAGGCTCCTCTGCTGTGAAGTCGTCCCTGTTGAGACTGTTTTCCATGGTAACGCTCGAGGGAAAGGAAGCCCCCACAGCGCGGCCTCTAACACGGGCGTGGAGGCGGCTTTCTAACCGTCTTAGGAAGCAGAGCCGTTGGCTCGGTCTGTTGTAGCGCAGGTGCTCCCCGTCCAGCACTGTGTTCTCTGTTCCCACGTCTGCCCGGAGCTCGCTGCCCCGCTTTGTGCTCATCCAGGGTTCGGAAGGTGTCAGGAAAGAGCCTGATAGTTGTCAGAAACGTTACGCTGGGCGAAGACAGGAGAGGCCGCGGGAGGTGGCGGGAGGGCGGTGTGCTCCGAGGGTGAGGCCCAGGGCACTGCCCACTGTGGGCAGGAACGGGACAGGCCTCCGCCGTCCGGCAGCCATGTCGACCTGGTTCAGCTCACGGCCCAGGAGGGAACGGGTGCACACCTGCCTGGGCCAGGTCTCGGGTCCGAGCACGAGTGGCTCCTTGTCGTTTGCCTGACTCCCATCTCGGTTGACCCCTGGCCCCTGCACGGCGGGAAGGCCCACGCCGGCGCTCTCGGCACAGCTGAGCCCAGCTGAGCGCGCCTCCTGCCTGCCGTGCGGGCCTGGGAGTCGGCCTGCAGGCCAGCCATCAGACTCGGGGAAGCAGTAGGAAATCGGTTTCTGTTTTCCTGCTGCAGCTAAATTCTGCTCAGTCTCACGCAAACAGAGGCGTCAGCTCCCTGCACCGCCCTCCCGGCCGGGCCCTGCTGTCCTCTCCCTCGCAAGCTTTCTGGTTGTGAAAGTGCCAGTTGTGTTTTCAAAGAGAAGGTTGGTGGGTAACTGCGCATTCTGGGCTCCTGCGGGCCGTCCGCGCTCTGGGCGGGAAGAGGCTCATCCACACGCCTCCAGGCACCTCCCCGGGACCATTGTTGCTGCTGCCGGGCAAAGGCCTCACCTTGTGTCGCCTCAGAATAACCAGCTCTGGCCCAGCTGGTGTTGCTCAGTGGATAGAGCTCAGCCTGCGGACTGGAGGGTCCCGGGTTCGATTCCAGTCAAGGGCACATGCCAGGTTGCAGGCTGGATCCCCAGTAGGGGGTGTGCAGGAGGCAGCCGATCAATGATTCTCACTCATCTCATCATTGATGTCTCTCCCTCTCCCGTCCTCTCTGAAATCAATAAAAATATTTTTTTAAAAAAATAAAAACAAATAACCAGCTCTGCAGAGGCGTGGGGTGCAGGCGCTGGCCCTCACGCGTGGCCTGCGGCAGCCCGGCGGCATCTCCGCACGTTAACTGCTTACGTGGGCTCCAGGCACCCACTTAACATGCAGCGAGAGGAGGCCTGTCCACCCACCCGGGTTTGTGCGGGCGCATTCCCAGCAGCCCCACCGGGAGTGACCCAGGCGCCCACCAGCGGAGGGGCACACACAGGTCCCTGCAGGCACGCGTGTTCCTTGGCCACGAGGGGAATGGAGTTCTGACACGGCTGCAACATGGTCTCAGACACACGCTCAGCAGCTCGCGTACGTGACGTCGCTAGAAAGGACAGCGCTGCCGGCACGAAGAGGCTCTGAGCTTCACGGTCACGTCTCGTCTTTTCCATCTAGAGACGCGCCCAGGGCTGGGCTGTCGGGAGCTCGTCTTCAGGAACCTCTCCAAGATCCTCCCCGCCATCTGCCACGACGTCACGGACTGGGTGGCGGGGACCAGGGTGAAGGCCGCGCGGCTGCTGGCGGTGCTGCTGCTGCACGCGGAGGACCACGCCACCCAGCACCTGGAGGTCCTGCTGCGGGCCCTGCTGCTGGCCTGCGCCGACGAGGAGGGCGCCGTGGTCAGCAGCGTGAGTCCCTCCCGCCCTTCCCCGCCTTCCCGCTCCCTCCGTGCGCTCTGATTGGGCGGCGGCAGCACCTAGGGTGGCAGCCGAGGACCCAGCCCCACGGCTGAGACCAGACGCTCCCCGTCCCCAACGCCCTCACCCGCCCCATCCCGCTCTGCGCTGTCCTCTGAGGCCATCTGGAGACACACAGCCGGGGGGTGGGGGTGTTCTCGCATCCCCACACCCTGGGTCACCCAGCTGTGCGGCGAGCTGTCCCTCCTCACAGCCAGGGGCTCCAGGGCCTGGGCCCTGTGCGGTGGCCGCGTTAGGGACCCCCCAGAACTGAGCCTCCCACCAGCCAGACGCGCTGCCTGCACCCAGTGGCATCATCTCTGCTCAGGGACGTTCTTAGCGCAGCCCGGGCCTGATTCGGGCACTGGCCCGAGAGGGCCCAGGGCCGTTTCTGGTTAGAAAGCAGGCATGCTGGGGTGGCGGCCCTCAGCCCTTGGCTTCCTCCGCAGTGTACCAGGTCCGCAGAGCTGGTCGGGACGTTCGTCAGCCCAGAAGTATTTCTGAAGCTGCTCTGGCCGATGCTGAAGAAGTCGCCCTCCGCCTCCGGCCTCCTGGTCCTCGCCGCAGTCATCCGGGGCTGCCCGAGGGAAGCCCTGCGGCCGCACCTGAAGGCCATCACCACGGAGCTGGCCGGGGCACACATCCGTCAAGGCTCGGAGAACGTAAGTGGGCAGGTGGGGCGCCGTCATGTTATCCGGGAACATTTTCATGATCAAGTCCCATCGCACGCGCGTCTCTGGGTGCGTCCCAGCCCCGTCCAGGCCAGGCCAGCGTGTCGAGCCTCGAGACTGGCGCTCTGCTCCTCTGGACAGACCCATGTCCTGCACCTCCGTGTGGGCAGAGGCGCCCTGCCTCGCCCCAGACACACGTGTGCAAGTGAGAGTGCATGTGGGCGTGTGAGTGTGTGTGCATGAGTGTGAGCCTGTGCATGTGTGAGCGCGCGCGTGTGTGCGTGTGTGTGTGTGTGTGTGTGTGTGTGTGTGTGTCACACGTCTGTAGGAAGGAGGTGGTGTTTCCTACAATTACCTTCAGTAGCTGTAAGAACAGGCCGCGAGTGTCTTGCAAGAACAGCCTGAAATTTGAAAACTCCTTGTGAAGCCGAGGGGCCAGGGTGCTGGGAGCTGCAGGGCTGGGCGTGGTGCCACGGCCCCAGGTGTCCGGCCGAGCGTGCGCCTGGGCTCCGTGCAGGAACGCAGCCTCGGCTTTGGAATGCGTCTAGTGACAGGCAGCGGAAGTGAGGAACGGATTACACGGGTGGCTCACGCCGTCTCGCGGAGGCGCAGGGTGCAGGGGCCTGGGGCTCGGGTAGCGTTGTTGCAGGAGCAGCCCCTCTGTGTGTAGGTAGATTGAAATTCCCGGTTAGGTACGGAGAACTGCAGTGTTTCCTCCAGGCGTTGCCATGGTCATAGCAGGGCTCCCGTGCTAAGGACAAGCCGGTGCTAGAAAGCAAATTCCTTTTTATTTTAATGACTGTTCCTCACATATATGTTATGTTTATATTTAACAATTATGGTAAAACGGCCGCTCCTTAAACATAACACTGTGTTTATGTTTGATATAACTATTAAAATGAACGCTCCTTATATATATGGTAGGTCATTTTAGAAACTAGACAAAATCACATCCTCAAAAAATCAGTCCCCCAGCCCAGGCCTAATCGGACGGTGGGAGAAGTCAGGGGTCGGGTGTAAGCACCAAACAGCTCCCCGGGGCTGGGCATCCAGGCTCGGCAGGCCGAGCCGATGGACCCACCCAGCCCCCCCGCCACCTTGTCCCGCGTTCGTCGGAAGCCGTTTTTGTCCCTAGAGTTTTATTTCTGTGACGACGTAGAAGCACAGAGGGGTTTTCAAATGCACAAAAGCAGAATGAGCAGACCTCCAGGGCCCGTCTCAGGCGTCACTCACCGGCTCTCGCGCTCCTGTCTACCGTCCGCCACCTTTTTCTTGAACTCGGGGAGGAGCTGAGGTGTTTGAAGCAAATCCAAGATGCCCAGTCATTTCACTAGTGAATTCTCCATCACGAGTTAGCATCACTAACACATAAGAACTTCTTAAAATGTGCGTAAAATACCATTAAGCAGTTAATGAAATTAGCAAGAATGTGTTCATTCCCAATTGTTCAGTTGGCCATTGTGTAAACAATGCCCTTTATGGTTGGCACACTGGACGCCGTGGCCGGGCACCGCGCGTTGTTTCAGTGGCTCGTGGCGGCCATATCCGTGGCCCCGTGAGGTGGCAGTGGCCCAGGGACCGGGCTGACGGGCTCCCGCCCTGTTCACAGCTGCGCTACGGGGAGAACCTGCTGCAGTGCGTGCAGGCGGTGGTGTCCACGTGTGGAGAGGACTGCCGGGGGTGCGGCCTGCAGCTCATGCAAGTGCTGGTGACCGTGATGGCGCTCCCGGGGGCCCCGGGCCTCGGCAGCCAGGTGAGCCTGCTGGGGACCCCGCTTGGCTTTGTGGGTGACGATGCCCACCTCTGACAGATGGAATCACAACTGTAAATCTCACAAAGATGAGAGACGCACCCGTGAGCTGGCCTCGGGGTGCCCAGGACCTGGGTGCCCTCCAGTCGCCAGCTTCCGGGTCTCGGTGAAGGCACCGAGTGTGGGTGTCGCTGCAGGGGGCGTGGAGGAGGGTCCTCGCCCAGACCAGCCCTGTGGTGGCGCGGCTGACGCACACGCACAGCTGACGCACGTGCACACGCGCGGCTGAAGGCTGCAGAGACGCCGGTGGCGTGACTTCCTGTTTAATGTTCAGGCAGCTGCGCTGTTCGTTGGCCCTGCCTTAAGGCTTAAAACATGGACGTCCATCCCCGTGGGCCCAGGAGCTGCTGCTCCGAGAGCCGAGACAGCCGGCCTGCGGGACAGGGCTCCTCCCTCCCCCTCCCACCCCGGGGCCTCTTCAGCTTGGCTTGTTTCAGAGGCCGTCTCCGCGGGCGGCGGGCGTGAGGTCACAGCCGTGGACTGAGGTCTGCGGACAGACGTGCCACTGTCCCCACCCACGGAGCAGCGGGAGGGCGCGTGGGGGCACCCGGCCTCCCTCACCCTCTGTCCAGAGCAGCAGTTACTGTCGCCCACGGGCCTGTCGGGGCGAGAGCCGAGCAGAGGACACGGGCGGGGGTGGGGGCGTCTGCGCTCATGTGCACCAGGGCCGCTGCGTCACTGGGGGAGCGGCCGGCCCCTGCAGTCCTCGGCCCTGGGACGGCGTCCGAGGGTTTGCACTCTCCTCCTCACGGGGACACGGCCCGAGCGGGCTGAGCAGAGGAGGAGATGGACCCCGCCTGTGACTCACCCCTTCCAGGTTCAGGAGACAGAGGACGCGCTGGCCGCGGTGGAGAGCAGTGGCGACGGCCAGGACCTCTACCGCCAGCACGTGGGCCCCCTCCTGGAGTGGCTGGGCGGCTCCCAGCGGGGCTGGACGGCGCACTCCCCGGAGCTCCTGCAGTTCAGCGTGCTGGTCGCCCACGCAGGTGAGCCCGTGGCCCAGTGCCCCGCGCTGTGCTGAGCGAGGAACAAACCTTCATTTTTGAAACGCTGAGAACATTGTGCTGAGCTGGAGTGTAGCTAAGTCCGCTCAGCACGCGTGTCCGCGGCTCTCGGGCAGAGCCCAGCGTGGGCAGTCGGGTTGAGTGGCTGCTGGAGCCGGGCCCAGCTGTTCCCAGGTTCTCAGCTGTGAGTGCACGGGCCGTGCGTTCCTGTGTTGGTTCCCGTTAGTTCATTCCTGTGTTCGTGTCCATTAGTCACCGTACTGCTTCCCTGAAGCCCCTCCTGCCCGCCCTGTGCCTGTCCTTCCCCAGGCGGGTGGGAGCGGGGGCAGGTTTGTCCTGTGTGACAGCCCATCCTTGTCCCCTGCTGCTCTGCAAGAGTGTCCGTGCCACAGGGCCACGTGTTCCCCAAGCAGGTCCACGCGTCAGGGGCTCCGGGGGTCACAGCCCAGATGGGGTGCTGGGCAGGTGTCCGGGGACCAGCCTGCGTCGTGGCAGGAAATCCGGGGCTCGAGTTGGCTGCCCCGAGCGGCCTCCTAAAATCTGTTCCTGCTCCCAGCCTAAGCTCTTCCTCACGGTGGTGGCTTCACTGATTGGCACCTCGGAAAACCAACTCTTTGGGGCCACACCTCACATTCTACCCCAGAAAACACTGGCCGCACAGCCCAGTCACCTGACTTTCCTCCGACGCCCTCTCTGTGTGCGGGGGTGCATGCGTGGGGGGTGCGTGTGCCCATGGGGGGCTGGGGCCTGTCTGAGATCCTGGCGTGGCGTTCAGGGAATCCCATTGTTTCTTTAGTAATTGACTTTTGTTGATGTTTAATACATTGCTTAGCTTTAATTTTTAATAATTTGGGAAAACATAAGAAGTAGAAAGTTTACAGACTGAGTAATTAGGTGAGTGGGGGCTGAATGTCCTCGGTGACTTTTCTTTGATAATCACGTCCATGATGGGGCGGGGTCACCCCTCGCGCGGGGGGCTGCTCCCTGTCTGGTGGGGGCTCCCGCCTCCATGGGGACAGGAGCCGGCTGCTCTGTTCCAGGCCCTGCCCTCGGAGAAGCGCTGCCCACCCTGGTCCCCGTCCTCCGGAGCTGCCTGCAGCCTGACAGAGACCCCCAGATGCGCCTGAGGCTCCTCTCCGTCCTGTCCCGGGCGCTGCTGAGCGCAAAGGAGACCGTGGACTCCCAAGGGTATGTGGGCCCCCCCTCGCCCACCCCACGCGGCCGCACCCCCACGCTGCCCCCGCCTCCCCGACGCGAGTCCCTGCTGCAGCGGCTCCTGCGGGTGAGCAGTGAGTGCCCCGCACAGGGAGGCACTGCTCCGAGTCGCTCTGGTGCCGTCGTTAAGATTCCACTGAGTGGAAACGTTCCGGGAACATTAACTATTAATGTCTGTCTATTAGCTGTGCTCAGTGAAAGGCCTTTTGGCCTTTTGGCACCTTTCCACCCAGCACGGAATCGATGGAGTCGCAGTGGTGGGGGAGCCTCGAGAGCCTCTGGCTGCAGGGCCGGGAGCGGCCTGTGGACTCCTGTCTCCTGGGGGGCAGAGCCTCCAGGGCCCCGACCTTTGTTAAATCTGCAGAACTGGGTAGTGGCTCAGGTGGACGCTGGGAGCTGTGGGGACCGTCCCCAAGGGAGCCCTGCTTGTCGAGGCCGCCGTGACGTTTCCACAGACGAGTGGCCGCCCAGGCGCCCTCCTCGCTGCTACACGGACCCCTCTCCGCTGGGCCTCCAGCCAGACATCAGTCAGGAGCTTCGATTTCCGGCTTGTCTGCAGAAACCGGGCTGAGGGGGGACCATGAAAACACGCCACGTGCAGCCTGGCGCCGTCGCGCAGTGGGCAGGCCTTCGCGGGGTAACCTGAGGCCGCGTGAGCCCAGCCAGGTGCTCACCGGAGCCTGTGCCCGCGGGCCCGCGGGCACTCACCTGCGACCAGCGGCCGAGTGTGGACGAAGTTCCTAAAGGAAATTGTGCTGAGCTTCACGCTGGAAGAACCAGTGTTGGGGGAGGAAGCCTGCGGTTTAGTTACTTAGGGGAAGAGGGAGCACGTGGTTGGATCGTTAGGGCTTTAAAATGGCGACTGTGATGTCACTGACTCGCTCATAGGTCAGCCCTGCTCTGGGGCGAAGGGCTGGCTCCCGGCCCGCGTCCTGTCTCCGCAGACCCACGAGTCCACAGGCGCTCCGCGGGGGCGGGAGGACATGGTCCCAGGATGAGCACGGCCGTTTCCGGGGGGTCGCCCTAAGGTGGAGTGGCCCCCTTTGTGCAAAGCACTCAGAACGACAGCGAGCAGGTCCCCTCGAGCCGGGCTTCCTGATGGCTCTGCGGGGCGCACCTGTCCGGTGTGCTCTGAAGGAGGGTAGGCGGGCCCTGCTGCTTCCCGCCAGGTGCGTCCGTGTGCAGAGCTGGTGCTGGAGGCGGTGCTCACTCCGCAGCCCTTAGTGCCTCGAGGGCAGGGCAGGGTGGGACGCAGCGCAGGCCACGGCCCGGCTCCTGGAGGCCAGCGCTTGGCCCTTGGGTCCTCCAGCCTCGTTAGGGCCGCTCAGAGCACAGGATGCTCCTGTCAGCACTGCCCAGGGAGCTGCAGCTCTGCTGACGGTTAAAGCGCATAAGTCGTCGTCCTGAGCCAAACACCCCTCCAGACCTGCACCCTTCCCTCCGACCCCGCTCTGCAGCGCCCCCTGCTGGAGGTCGCGGCCCTGCACCCCGTCTCCCCGAGCTCTCGGCAGTGGGGCAGAGACATGAGCCACTTTGGGACGGTGGGGAAGGAGTTGCTTGTTCAATAGCCTGTGTTTGGTCCCTGAGCGGAGGCCAGGGGTGCCGTGCGGAGGCCGGGGGTGCCGTGCGGAGCTGGTCCCAGGTGTGGAGGGAGCTGGCGCCTGCGTTCGGACCCCCGGTGCCGGGCTGGGTCTGGTGTGTGGTGTCCCGATGGCATCGATGTGGGTCACCGCTGAGAGGCAGCCGCCTGCTGAGTTGGCGGGACCGTCTGTGTCTCCATGTCGTTGCACTCAGGGTCCCGGGCACAGGCCTGGGGTTCCTGTCTGAGGAGGGGTGTGGTCGGGAGGAGTGACGGTGTCTCCGTAGGGTCGTCACACGTGGAGTGGCCGCGGCCTCCTCCCGAGAGCCGGAGGAGTGACGGGAAGCTGCTCGGAGCAGCGAGGGTCCTTGGGCCCTGGGCTCCTCTGGGCTCCCCTGGGCTCCTCTGGGCTCCGGACCCAGGCAGCTTTTAGGAGAGTCCAGCAGGGGCCTGGGGACTCGGCCCGGCTGTGACCACGCCCCCGCTTCCTCTGGGAGCAGAGGGCCCTTGCGCGGGTGCGCTCTGGCTCCGTCTCTGCTGTCTGTCTGCCCTTGTCCCCCTGGGCCGGGCGGCTCCCCGTGAAGGGCCCATCCTCACCTGCCTCTGTGCCTCCTCCAGGCAGCTGCACCGCTACCTCGACACCGTGGTCACGGACATCCTGGTCCCCAACCTGCAGTGGCGCGCGGGGAGGACGGCCGCCGCCATCCGCACGGCCGCCGTGTCCTGCCTCTGGGCCCTCATCAGCAGCGAGGTCCTGTCGGCCACACAGGTGCGCTGGGGCGTCCTGGGCCCGTGCGGGCGGGGGTGCAGAGTCGGGTGTTTTCCTGTGGTCATTTTGGGGGTTCTCTTAGGTTTCCACATTGAATGTTCTTCTTTACAAGATAACGATTGTAGTCACAGGAGCCTGACCAAAGGGGACCGGCTTCCTGCACTGTGTGTGCCTCTCCCAGCTAGCAGGGGGTTCAGGGAGAAGAAGGAAGAGTGTCCCCAGGGGCTCCCCTCCTGTGGGCTCCACCGGCACCGGGACAGCCTGACTTCAGTTAAAATGCCCCAGGTTTGCTCTGACACGGCAGTCGCGCTAGGAAATAGCAGGCTGTGCAGGGTTTGTGTCTCAGTGAGACTTTGTGAATAATGATTTTTAAAAATCAACTGACCAAGTTAAACAAAAATTATTCAAATTATCTAGATTTTAAAATCCAGCTTCAAGTCTGCATATGTAGAAATTTCAAAATAGCATCCAGACCCCATTGTATTTGCACCAAACCCCGCCCGTGGTTACGGCCCGTGGTTACGGCCGGTGCATACCGGCCGGTACGTGCAGGTGCACATCACGCCCGCCTTGGTGCCAGCAGGTGGAGGACGTGCGGGAGACGCTGCTGCCCCCGGTCCTGACCGCCCTGGAAGAAGATTCCCAGATGACCCGACTGACCTCCTGCCGAATCGTTAGCGCGTTTTTAAAATCCTCTGGTGGTGCGAGTGAGCCAGATAAATTCATCAAGATTTATCCTGGTAGGACATTCTTCTTTCCCAAAGCATTTGCATATATTTAGGAGCTGTTTTCTTTTACTGGAAAATTAGAAAATGCTGCTTTAACTTCGGTGAAGTTGGCATTAAGAGGCCAACTCATCAGAGACAGATACAAAGGTCACCGAGTAACTAACTCGGGGAACAAGGCAGATGGGCCGGACGTGGGTGCGAACGGCAGAAGCAGGCGGACGCTCAGGTGCCCTCAGCAGCCAGGATGCAGCCCTCGCGGGCAGGGACCCCTGGGTGCGAGCACAGGCCTGGGCGAGGCGTGCCCCACCCTCGACTTGAAACCCGGCGCCACTGCCTCTTAGGAGCCAAAGCACCAGGTGGATCTCAGATGCAGGAGCCAGATCTCGCCCCGCCAGGCGGAATCCTGAGCCCAGGAGGTCCTGCCTCAAGGCCCCGGGAAGCGGGGAAGCGAGCTCCTTCCGTCCCACCCGAGAGCGAGACGCAGGTTACCCACCCTCAGAGTTGTCTTCCAAAATGGGTGTGAGGTCCTCAAAGGTCCATGGGTTACACACAAGCTGAGAATCAAAACGGCGACGGCAGGAAGAAGGGTCGTGGGAAAAGGAATCCGCTAGGAAGTGCAGGTGGACCCGTGGGCTGAGGCCCAGGCCCAGGGCAGCTGCCTCGGGGGCAGGGCTGGGGAAGGGATGCCCGGGCTGGGTTCTTGTTTCTTAAACTGGTTTTCATGCTCTGTGCTGGCAGCCACAGACTGCGTGATTTTTAAAGATGGTTTTAAGAATTCCTGGGGATGAAAAATAGCTACTGAAACTTAAAACTTGGGGCACTGGGTAACGATGGACTGAACCTGCTAGACGGTTCGTGGGTGAGAGGTCGTGACCTCGTCTGAGGACGGCCCCGGCCACATAGGCTGCGCTGTCCTGCCACGCTCTCGGCCCCTGCGCGTGTGGTGTGTGCCAGCGCCTGCTGAGTCTCCACAGGACGCCCAGTGGTGGGGGCCAGCGTTCTTGGGGGGCATGTGAGACAGCGTATGTTCGATCAAAGCCTCACCGTGAATGGTGAGACCGCAGTGGGGGGGTGACTGTCTCAGCAGCAGCGGCGGGGGGCTCAGCAGGAGCAGCGCTGGCTCTGCTGGCAGCTGTTGTGTCTCAGTCCTCGTCTCCGTCCCCAGAGCCTCGGAGGGCGGGGCCCGCGACACCCCCCCTGTGCTGTCTGGGCGGGTGGGTGGCCAGGCCTGGCGCCTGTGGGTGACAGGCTTTGAATCTGGGCATCGCGGGGCCCGAGTGGCCAGGGCACCTGGCAGGTGTGCAGACAAGTGCAGAGGAGCTGGGGCCGCAGCGGCCCCCCCAGCACCTCGTACAGGAGGCCTGGGTGCAGGGCGGGGCCTCCGGGTGCAGGACAGGGTCTCTGGTGCAAGGCGGGGTCTCTGGTGCAAGGCGGGGTCTCGGGTGCAGGGCGGGGTCTCCGGTGCAGGACAGGGCCTCTGGGTGCAGGACAGGGCCTCCGGTGCAGGGCGGGGCCTCTGGGTGCAGGGCGGGGCCTCTGGGACCAGGCGAGCACCCGCACAGGCCTGGGCCCACCCCGCGCTGCCCTCCTTCCAGAACTCCTGAAGCGGCTGGACGATGTTTCCACTGAAGTGAGGCTGGCAGCCGCCTCTGCCCTGGCCGTCTGGCTGGAGTGTGTCAGAAATGACGGTGCCGAGGCCTGTTACCAGCGTGACGTCCAGCACCTGTACAAGGAGCTGCTGGTGTACCTGGACGACCCGGACAGCGCCGTGCAGGACGCCGTCTTGGGTAAGCCTTGTGGTGACTCCTGTGCCTGTTTGGGTTCGAGCCGCTCTACATGGCTGAGTGTCAGACGGGCGCACAAGCACAGCAGGCAGGGCAGTGGGGGTCCCTCAGGGCCACTGGACACCCCAAAGGATGCTGGTCTTTGTGTGAGGCCAGTGATAGTTACCGTAATAGAAATTAAAATAGAGTAAATTTTGAGATATTTATTAATTTGTTAAAAGTAACAGGAAGCCCGCCCTGGCCACATTGGCTCAGTGGTTGAGCATCAGCCTATGAACCAGGAGGTCACAGTTCAATTCCCATCAGGGCACAGGCCTGGGTTGTGGGTTCGATCCCCAGTAGGGGGTGTGCAGGAGGCAGCCGATCAATGATTCTCTTTCATCATTGATGTTTCTCTCTCTTCCTCTACCTTCCTCTCTGAAATCAATGAAAGCATTTTTTTGTAAATGTACCAGGAAGCCCACTCTATAGTAATAAAAGCATAATATGCTAATTAGACCGGATGACCTTCCAGACGAAACCAGGCTGCAAGGGAAGCCTGGGTCCCGGGTGCCAGAGGGAAGCTGGTGCCGGCAGCCAGGGAAGGAAGACCTACTCTTGCACGAATTCCGTGCATCAGGCCTCTAGTATTAGCATAAATAACGTGTTTCTGCAAGATGTATTTTCCAAAACCAAACACTGAGCAGGGTGTCATTGTTTTACGTGTCCATGGCATGTGAAACGTTTTAGTTTGATGTTAGTCCCATTTGTCTGTTTGTCCTTTTGTTGCCCTTGTCTGAGAAGACATCCAAAACGATATCGCTAAGAGGGGTGTCGAGAGCTTCTGCCTGTTTTAGGGTTTCAGGTCTTACATTAAGTCTTTGATCCATTTGAGTGTGTTCTTGTGTGTGATAGAAGGTGGTCTGATGTCATGTGTTTGCATCTATCTGTCCAGGTTTCCCAACACCAGTTACTGAACAGACTCTTAACCCCTGTGTGTTCTTGCCTCCTGTGTCGGACGCATCAGCGCTGTAGACACGGGTGGACTCTGGGCACTCTGCTGTCCCAGGGGCCGCGTGTCTGCTGTGCCCGGGCCATGCCGCTGTCCCAGGGGCCGCGTGTCTCCTGTGCCCGGGCCACGCTGCTGTCCCAGGGGCCGCGTGTCTGCTGTGCCCGGGCCAGGCCGCTGGGGCTCTGGTTCTGGGTCGGTGCTGACTGTGGCGCCTGGTGTTTGCTGTTTTACAGAGGTGCTCCAGGCGGGCAGCGCCCTGTTCCCCGACCTCCTGGTACGAGAGACTGAGGCCGTGGTGCACAAGCACCGCTCCCCCACCCGCTGCGAGCGGCTGCTGCAGCACGTGCAGGCCCGGCCACCCGCCCTGTGACGGCTCCGGGCAGGGCCGTGGGTGCCACCGCCGCAGGTGGGCACCAGCACCAGCCCTCGTCCCCGCTGGCTGGGGTCAGCGGCCTGCACCCCACAGCAGGGCGCCTTTTTGTCCACAGCCTAGGACACGAACAAGAAGACTCTGACAGCAAGAATGTATTTTCCTAAGGAAAACCGCAGTGTTGTGGGACAATGTTTCAAACCCGGCAATTTCTGAAATAAGGTTCTCTGAGTGGCTCTGTATTTTTATGTCCTGTTTATAGTTCATTGAAAGGTCAGCCAAAAGCCTACAGCTCATTGGACATTAAATGTCCACTGCACACTGCAGGCAGGCCCGCGCTCGCTGGCCCTCTCTACGCTCCCTGCGCTGCTGGCTGATTCCTGCTCCATCTGCTTCAGTGCCACCGAGGACGGTCCTGACCATTCAAAAAGCCAAAGGGATTTAAAGTTTTCATTCTTTCTTTGGCTTCTGTCTGTTGACATTTCAGTGAACAGACTTAAAGGAATTTGAAATCTTAAGAACTGTTAGTGAAATTTTTCCCATTTAAAATATACTGGAACTTAAAACGTTTTATGGACCAATTCAGTCAGAATCTTTTCTTAGGTCAGTGATGCTAACAGTGTTGAAAACGGGAGATTTAACCAGATTCTCGTTGCTCTCAGTGGCAGGAAAGTACATTTTGCTTTGTTCTCCAGCACTTTCTACACCCAAGTGCCTCAAAGATTTCATTTAAAGTGGTTATTATTTCCATAAGCCAAATGCTATGTTTTCTAACAATCAAATGTTAACGTTTATGCTTTGGTGTTTGACTTAATTAAAAATATTTATTATAATTGCCTGTCTTTATGTGTTTTGATAATTAGTTGAAATTTTTAGAAACCATTCATTTTTTCCTTAGATTTAACGTGGGCCTGTGGAGGGAAAGGGGTGGTCACCGCTCGCTGCAGTGCCCACTCTGGACACCAGGTGGCAGGAGCTCCCAGAGATGGCAGGGCATCAGCAAGGCTGCTCTGGGCTCTGGGGGAGGCTGGGTGATGGGAGGGGGGACAGCGGCCTGCAGAAGGGGTGTGATCTGAGTGCACACAGCCCAGGCCCCAGGGGATGTGTCCCTGGCTCCATTGACATCACCCATCTGTGTCCCCTGCTGAGCCGTGTCTATGATTGATGGCTGCAGGAATGGAGGAAGCCCTCAGGGATGGTCTTGCTCAGGCATTCGTCCCCAAACTGCCCTTTGCCTTCTGTATCCTCTGCCTTTTCCTTCCTCCACGTCACATGGGAACCTGTTAGAAATGCCAGGTATTGGGCCTCAGCCCAGACCTCCTGGATCAGAAGAGGTGGGGCCCCGTGGTCGCCTTGAGGGGACTCTGACGCCCCTAAGGCGGGAGGACCCCTGCCCGGAGCACCTCGCATTTTCACGTCCAGCCTGAAGACCCATCTTCTGTTTGGTCAGCCCGTGGGTGTCACAGGAAGCACCAATCGATGGCAGTGAGCGTGGCTGAGAGGACAACACACTCAACTCGCCGCCACCTGCTTTGTTGATGGTTTCCTTCGCTTGCAGAAAATTTTGTTTGTTCTGGGCACATGCGGGAGGCAACCAGTTGATGTTTCTCTCCCTTCCTCTCTCTAAAAATAAAAATATCCTCAGTGAAGCTTTAAAAATAAAGTTGTAAAAATAAAGTCTTGTTGAGAAATGCAAAGACTGGTACCCTCGTGTCCACAGCGGCTTTGTTCCCGGCCCAAACAGGAAATAGTGCAAATGTCCACCAACAGCTATGGATGGGTAAACAAAGTGTAGTTTATCCACTGACAGAATACTATTTATTCTGCAACAAAAAGGAGCAGAGGAGGAAGGCACACAGATGGGGCGGGGCTCACAGGCTGAGCTGGAGAAGCGGAGCAAAGGCCGCGGGACGTGGAGGGCGGGCGGGCCGAGCTGTTCGTGCTTTCCGGCCACCGCGTCCACAGTGGGCGTCTGCGGGCCCGTCACACTCCTCTCCACTGTGTGAGTGACGTTTGTGTCAACTCCTTCAGAACAAAGAATTACAACCACGAGAGCCCAGACGGAGAAGAGTCCCCGCAGCAGCCGCCTCGCAGCCCATGTTCCCCAAAGGGACGTCTTTCTTCCCGACTTTTCCGTATTCTCCAGGATTCTCCAAACACCGTGCCACCCAGACCTCCAGGCGTTCATTGCCTGTGTGACGTCTGGTGTCAGAGAAGCGATTGCTGGATCTTAGCATGGAGAGGTGGCTTCTGGGTAGCACTTCTTTTTCGCTGTTGATGCCTTTGAGTCACATGATTTTAAACGCATTTTAAGAGGCCACAGGCAGCGCTGCTGTGGCACCCGCGGCGCCTCAGAAGGGAGCTGCAGCCGGCACTGCACTCTGAACGAACCTCAGCCTCTGACCTGGCGGTGCCCTCGGCCTCGCACCCAGGGCCTCGGCCTCCTCCCAATAAGCAAATGATGGCGCCGGGAGCTGGCGGGACACTGAGGCCTGGAACCCGTGCCACGGGCAACAGCGCCGCCTCCGTGTGGTCGCCCGCAGGGTGTCCAGTGCCGGAGAGCGTAACCGGAGGAGGCGCGCGGTGTTGGCTGACAACAGGGAACTGCAGACGGAGGGATCGATTCAGTCTCGGTGTCCCTTCCGGGCCTGAGCGGCGCCTTCATCCCAGTTCCTGTTCGTTTCTTTCTGTTTCCGCTCTCCACCCTGTTGACGTTTGGCGAGGATTGAGCGGGAAGAGCGCTGACCTCTAGGCGCTGGTGACCTCTAGGCGTGACCCCGGGAGGGGGCGCCCTGAGCGGCCGCAGCGCGCGTTTCAGCCCCATGCAGGCCCCATGCGCCGGGCGCGAGAGCGTCGGATCAGCTACCTGCTCAGCTACCTGCGCCC
>NW_005872242.1:38549-45839 GCF_000147115.1 Myotis lucifugus
ACCATCACCGCGCCCAACAGGACGCTCTGCAGCGGGACAGCGAGAGGACGGAAGGGCCGGTTCCGGAGGTCCGTTCCGAGGGGCTGCCCCGCCCCCCGCGGCCAGAGACGCGGGCCGACCGCCTGAGCCGCCTGATGGGCAGGACCGGGAGGAGGACATCACGGGCAGCGTGGGCTCCGGACAGAGTCTGAGTTCATGGCAGCAGTTGCTGTGGACCGAACGCTCGTCTCCCCGCTCCCCCCGGACCTTCGTGCGTTAAAGCCTCGTCCCGGAGACGGCATTGGGAGGGGGGCCTCATAGGACCAGCGCCCTTGTTTCTACAAGAGACTCGGGTTCCCTCGTCCCTCCCACCGCCGAGGACACGGCGCGAAGGGAGCCATCACCGCGGCTCCACCAGACACCGCCGGACACCGCGCCTGCGGGGGCCTGGACGGGCTCCCAGCCGCCAGCACTGACACGTAAACCGCAGAACCGTTTGTGGTTTATTTTGTTATTTTATAGCAGCCCAGACGGACAGCGAGGATCGTGCCAGCGTTCATGCCCTCGCCTGGACTGTTGTGCTAAAATTACATAAGATGCGCACATCAGGGGAAGCTGGGCAAAGAGTAAATGGAACTCTGCTTTCTGTATTTTTGCAAAATACAGGTGGGCTAGGGTGGCTTCACCCCTCCCGGGACAGATGAGCAAGGGACATGCAGCATCAGGGCCGACCCTCGTGTCTGAGAAACGGCAGGCTGGTGAGAGGCTCGATGGATGTCTCAGGATTCGAACCTGCAACCTTGCGGTGCCCAGGACGACGCTCCAACCAGCTGAGCCGCCGGCCAGGGCCACCGTCCGTCGTCCAGGGCAGATGGACCATGTGATGTCCCTACCGTGAGTGTGAGTGAGAGTCCGTATGCGCTCAGCACTTACTGGGTTAGCCAGGGAACTCGGTGTCCCCGACAGGCCCCTCCTACACGGAAAGGTGGGCAGGAGCTTCCTGTGGCAGGAGTTGGCCCGCAGGGGGCGGGGCCGCTGGAGACCTGCCCTGGTGCCAGGCTGAGGAAGGACTTCCTGGGACACCCAGCCACGGCCGCCCAGGGGCCAAGCCAGCTGCCAGCTGCCTGCCTGGCGTCGGAGGGAGCAGTTGTTCCCACCCCACTTGGCTGATCCCCTGCTGCCCGCCCCACCCCGCCGCCTCCGCCTCCTCCTTCCTCCTTCCTCCTTCTCTGCCTGCTGAAATCTCACTCCCGGTGCCTCTCTCCCCGCTGCCCACCTGCCTTCTTGTGCTTTCCAAGCATTTCAGTGAGGCCGTGGGGAGACGGGGAGAAATTGTGCGGTCTCTTCACCGGGCCTGGTCTCCGCGGCCCGAGGAGAAAGTTTATGGGTAGTTCACACCGTCTGCCCGTCTATAAAAATAAGCACAAGTGTTCACAGCAGAGGGACGGCACAGACACGAGCATGTTCTCAACATTTACCCCAGTGGTGGGTCAGAGTGATCTCGGGTTTTTAACTTTTTAAATAGTTGCACGTTTCCTAGACTGTGGCCATGAGGGGGCAGTTGGCACAGCAGCTGAAGCTCCGGCTGTGGCATCACAGGGATAAATCCCCCCACTCTGAGCAGAGTGGGCACCCCACCCGCAGCCTCGGGTCCTCACCTGGAAGAATGCACCCAGCCAGGCCCACCAGGCCGTGCTCCTAAATGTGAGCCATTGTTTCTCTGTCAGTTTTAAGATGAGAAACACACAGGCTTGTGGTGTGGCTCAGTGGATAGAGTGTCGGCCTGTGGACTGAAGAGTCCTGGGTTCGATTCCCGGTCAGGGCACATGCCCAGGTTGCAGGCTCGATCCCCAGTAGGGGGCCTGCAGGAGGCAGTCGATCAGTGATTCTCATCATGGATGTTTCTATCTCTCTCTCCCTTCCTCTCTGATATCAATAAAAATATATTTTAAAAAACCAAACCTAATGAGCTTTGTGCCAGGGTTGCTTCTCAGCCCAGTTCCCCCGGAGACGCTGCAGGCCCCCCGCCCTCCTCACACAGAAGTTCATTTACGCTTTTAGTAGCTCTTCGTCAGGAAAATCAAACCGTGACTTCCTGGTTCATAGGTCAAACTCAACCACTGAGCCACGCTGGTTGGGCTGCTCGTATTAGGTTTTTGAAAAATATTTGTTGACGTAACTTTTTCAGAGGGGTGGGCGTCATGCAGTGAGCAGCTGGTGTGGGCCGGCCCCGGGGGCCAGCAGGCTGATGGAGACCCCAGGACGGTGTTGGGGGAGGGAGGGGACAGTGCCCCCACACAGGCAGGCTTCGCGGCTGGTGCAGGTGAGCAGCGGAGGGGCGATGGTCTCGCGGTCGTGTCCACAGCGTCGTGTCTGCTTTCGTGAGTCTCTGCAGACAGTTCTTTGGGGCACAGTGTTGCTTTATTTTGCCGTTTTCGTTGTCACATCCAACAGTTTGAGGCCTTATTTTTTTCTCGTGATTCCTGCTATTCATAACTACCAGTTACACTAACTGGTCCTATGCTGGTTTTGTTTAAATAATAGCACGTATTTAAACAGGGAAGCAAAAAACCATGGTTTTAAAGAAGCAGCTGTTTTTACTTGTTGCATTACAGTGACGGCCGCGTGCGGGTAATTGTGTTTTGTCGGTGTCCCGGGCAGGCAGGTGGCTGTGTCCCCTAAGCCCATTCTAGATGCTCCGGGGCACCTGTGGCCATGAGAAGGGGGGTAATTTTTGTTTTTCAGGAATGAATTTGCTTAGCAGAGAATTGGGGTGTTTTGTTAACTCTAGCGGGTTGAAGAGTGACCCCCAAGAGGTGTGCCCACCAGGAACCTCGAATGTGACCTCATTTGGAATGAGAGTCTTTGCAGATCTAATCAAGGTGAAGAGCTGGGCGTGAGGTCCCCTGGGTCAGGGTGGGCCCTCAATCCAACGCAAGTCACCCTCCAGGAGGAGGAAGAGAGAAAAGGAGACAAACGCGGACGGACAGCGAGACAGCGGCATAGACGAGGCTGTGGCCACAGCCAGGAGCCTCGGAGCCACCAGAAGCGGGAGACCAGGAAGGGCCCTTCCAGGGCCGTGGGGTCCGCCACGCGCCAGCCACCCGGACGCGCCCGCCTCACCAAGCCCACAGCAGACAGACGCGGTCAGCAGTGACGCATGGTTCTGGGCAGTGACAAGCTGGCAGTGCAGGACATCCGGCTCTCTGTCGTGGTCCTACCTCTCCCACGGGCACACCAGCTCCTGGGAGCCTCGTTGCTGGCCACAGGGCACTGCCCCGGGGAGGAAACCAGCATTTATTGTGGGCACCCCTCCCCTTGCCCAGCAGGATGGAGGCTCAGGACGGGCAGAGGTCGGGCGGGCCCCCAAGCCTCTGTGGTGCTGCTCTGCCTGCCTGCCTTCCCCGGGCTGGCTAGCTGGCCCTCTGGTCTCCCCGACACCTGGTCTCCAGGCACACAGCCCGGCTCCGGTTTCCAGCCCGTCTCTTTCCTCCCCGGGGTCCTGAGCTCACCCAGAATAAGGGCTGCTGCCTCCTGGGAGCTCAGCAGCACGGTGCTCCCCGGTCTGCTTGTGACTGTGAGCCGGTGAGCTGGCCTGCGTGTCTCTGCCCCCTGGCTCCACTCCCGGCAGGCTGCGGGCGTGGCTCCTGCCTCAATTTCCCTAGCTGTGAAACAGCGATCCCACGCTGCTCTGGCTGCTCAGCGGCAGTGAGAAGACGGGAGGTGCAGCATGTCACCACGTCTGGCCAGCTGTGCGCCCACAGGCAGAGGAACACTGGCCCAGTGTCTGTCTCCTCGAGAGAGAAACCGGGCAGTGGGCTCTGGGTGCAGAGCTGGCACAGCCGCTGCCAAGCTTTCCCCAAAGCAGACCTGGGGTGGCACGGGGGGTGGTGAGGGAAGGAAGTCCCCAGGCGTCCGGAGCTGACCGGAGCCTGTGGGTAGCTGTGGACCAGCTCTGACAAGCGCCTGCTCGCCGTCCTGTGTCTGTGGGAGCAAAGGTTGATTTCCAGGCAGCTAAGAGCCAGGCCCCACCACACCCAGGAGCTGGACCTGCTAGTTTACACGAGCTTTATGGACTCTGAACTAGCCCGGCCCACCTGCCCCCAGCCAGCCCGCCCACTCGGGGCCTGAGCCCCTGCCCGGCCCCAGACACCAGTGGGCTTTGGGCTGGGACTGGTTTAACTCCCAGAGCTGCCCCCACTGCCGCTGCCCTGAGCCCCCTGGCACGGTGGTGAGGGGCAGGTTTCCTACAGTCCTCCTCAGGTAACAAGGGCATTGTTTACCTGGCGCACACCTCGTTCTCGTTCTCGCAGGCGCTGGCCTGGGGCAGACATCCGTATCCTGCTGAGGGAGGCTCAGACTTTGGTCAAGGTCACACAGCTCCAGCTGGCTGCCCCCACCCACCTCCTCCCATTAACCCTTTGGGGAAAATACCCCGATGTGTCACCTTCCATCCTTCATACCCGGTATTTTACTCCACGCCCATGGGTTAAAGTGTAAAAGGGACTCTTTGTAGAGAAAGCTTGAATGTGTTGCTTCTCTACCTTAAATCTGCTGTTCTCCGTGAACGCTGCAATGCATGCAGTTGTAACTAAGTTGTAGTTCTGTTCGTTTGTATGATGGATAAGTGGAGCCCAATTTTTTATCTCTGTGGTGCATGTAGATATCTGTAGGCTATGTGAATATATTGTTTGTACACATAACACTCATTTAGTCATGTGTTCATAAGAAATGTCTTAAATACAAAATAATTCTTAATAGAGATCAAACATCTATATAATAAAAACCCAGTGGTCGTAACGCCGTAACAACCAAAGACTGATCACCAGGAGGCGGTATTCGCGGCGAGGCGCACGCGGGTGGGCAGGGACTTGACTCTGGGTCTCGCGGCACGACGGGACTTGGGGGAGTCCCGGGGCGCGGCAGGGTCTGGGGTCCTGGGTCTCGCGCGATTTCACGTGCTGGGTCACTAGTCCTATATAATAAAAAGGTAATATGCAAATCAACCGAACAGCAAAATGACAGGTCGCTATGATGTGCACTGACCACCAGGGGGCAGACACTCAATGCAGGAGCTGTCCCCAGCCCACAGGCCCCAATTGATTGCCTGATCAAGGCCTGCGGGCCAACCTCTTGGTCCCTTCCCCGACCGACCGACCGACCGACTGACCGGCTCCAATCGCCTGATGGGGAACAGGGAACCAGGGTGGGTGGCAGCAGATGTGGGCAGCACCAGGCCAAGGCCCCTGCCCCGCCGGTTGCCCCACACACAGAGGGTGACCAGCTTGGGGGGGGGCGGGGAGCTTTTATATATATGTAGATAATTTGTGTTTATCTTGTGGACGAAAAAAATTAAAAAAGGCCACATGCTAACCTGACAAGCTCAGGAAGGCCTGCATGGCGGTCTTGCAAACTTAAAGACCTAAAGTAACCACAAAGGATGGTCTGAAATTAAAGCCTTAACTAAAAGCAGTTATGGTGGGGAGTCATGTCCTAGGCTGGTATTTTCCCTGAGGAAGTAAATTTTTACCTTAATTGAGCCTTTTGTCTTTTTGCATCTAAGATAACAGACCTATGAAATGTAATTCCCCATACCTACCCCTACCCCTGGGGCACAACCAAATGCCCTGGGTGGCAGGACAGGAGACCATGAATTTCCTGGTTGTTACTGTTATCATGGTAACTGTTGACTGTTACGTATCCTGCCCCCACCTAAGTAAGTGTCTATCATTCTACTTTTTATCCAATTCCAGAGGTTCTCCCCCCACCCTTTGCTTTCTCCCGCCTCCCTAATCTATCACCAATGGATTTCATGTAACCTGCCTACTTCCCCTCCTTCGATTGCAATGTATAAAAACATGAGAAAACCGCCGTTCTCTGGAGCATTATCCCAATCCGTTGAGGTACTGCTTCCCGGCAACTGTTGACAGTTTGGCTCAAGTAAACTCACAGAAATTCTTTAAGGTTTGAATGGTTTTTGTGGTTAACAATCTAAAATGGATAAGAACATAAAATAAGAATTGGCTTGCACAGTATGGAGACCAAGTCGTCTGCTCTATAGCCAGCGAGCTGGAGACCAGGGGAGCAAGGGGGGCTTCGGGCCAGCCTGAGTCCCAGGCGGGGGAGACCAGGGGAGCGAGGGGGGCTCTGGTCTGGCCGCAGTCCAAGGCAGAGGAGACCCACCAGGTGGAGAGGAAAACCGTTCCTGCTCGGCCTGCAGTGGCCTGGGTGAGGGCCACCTGCTGGACTCATCTACTGAATCACATGTCCATCCCATCCTGAAACACCCTCCAGGACGCTGGACACACAGCAGGGCACCCCGTGGTCCAGACCAGCTGTCACATAAAATTAACCAGCTGTCCCGTTCGCTTGGGGCAACCCAGCCGTGTCCTGGTTTGGAGGAGGAGTTAATGTCCTCGCTGCCCCACTCGGGACGCTGCCTGTCCATTTACCTCACAGACCAGGTCAGGCTGGGCCCCTCGGCAGGAAGGGCCGGTCCCATCCCCTTCCCGTGGGCCAGGGAGCGGGTTTGCAAGGTCAGCGGGCACGCATGTCCCTGTGCCCCCACGTGCCCGCCAACACTCAGTTATCTCCTTGCTGATTGTTGCCACTTGGACGGGCTCGGAGGCGTGGAGCAGCCCCGACGTGCATTGCTCTGATTGCTAGGAGCTTCAGCATCTCCTAGACCTCTGGTGTGCATTCAGGTTCCTCTTCCTGTGGATTTGGGCTCCTTTCCCTGTGGATTCTGGTTCCTTTCCCTGTGGATTCTGGTTCCTTTCCCTGTGGATTTGGGTTCCTTTCCCTGTGGATTCTGGTTCCTTTCCCTGTGGATTCTGGTTCCTTTCCCTGTGGATTCTGGGTTCCTTTCCCTGTGGATTCTGGGTTCCTTTCCCTGTGGATTTGGGTTCCTTTTCCTGTGGATTCTGGTTCCTTTCCCTGTGGATTTGGGTTCCTTTCCCTGTGGATTTGGGCTCCTGTTCCAGTGGATTTGGGCTCCTTTTCCTGTGGATTCTGGTTCCTTTCCCTGTGGATTTGGGTTCCTTTTCCTGTGGATTCTGGTTCCTTTCCCTGTGGATTTGGGTTCCTTTCCCTGTGGATTCTGGTTCCTTTTCCTGTGGATTGCCTGTTCACCTCTTTTGCCCAGTCTTCTGTTGCATTCCTGTCTTTTTCTTGTTGATATGCAGGAGCTTCTTGTATATTCTAAATCAGGGTCCTCAAACTACAGCCCGCAGGCCACATGCAGCCCGCCAAAAACATTTATCTGACCCGCCGGGTGTTTTTGCCGCCGCTGCCTGTCCTGCTTAGCAGCCG
>NW_005872242.1:45939-48133 GCF_000147115.1 Myotis lucifugus
TTTTCCGTTTTGTTTAAAAAACTCTCTCCTCCCCCACTGCCTGGGAAAGGGCCGCTTCCTTACTCGGCTCCATCACACCATCCACAGGGGTTCCCTTTTTTCCTTTAGGTTTTTCCATTCCCCTTAAAAAACCAGTTTTTTATTGAAATTTATTGAAGCAAAAATCCAGGATTACCGTCAAAATAAAGAAACCCACCCCTGACACTCCCTGCTTGGATAGAAGCCCACCAAGCAGGATGTTTCTGTGCCCTGATGTAGGTGTGCGTGTTTGTGTGTGTGGGTGCGTGTGTGCACACACGTGGACTCGTAGAGCACACACGGTTTTCAGTGGAACAGCCCATCCCTTCCTGAAGGGGCTCATGCCCTGGTCCCCGTGACTCCCAGGGCTGGCCTTGCTTCCGGAGCTGCCTCCCCTCCCGCAGTCAGCCTGTGAGGCATGGGCTCCAGGTGAGGTTCCAAGTTGTGACCATTCCCACCGATCCCATCACCTGGAGAATTCTACCCCCTCCCCCCGTCCTCCTGAGGAGCTGGACCAGGCCCTCCCCCGCCAGAGCCGCTAGGTACCAGATGGGCTCATTGAAACCAACTCCCTGGTACAGACCAGCTCCAGCCAGTTCAGTCCAGTGGGTATCAGACCAACCAGTTGGACTCAGTGAAGCCAACACAAACCAGATGGAAGGCAGGCAGGGTGGACGTGGTCGCGTGAGGGAGGCTCTCCAGGCACGGTTGGTCCAGCGCCTGCTGCTTGTCCAGCAGCCCGGTGGGTGGGTATTCCTAAGGACCCTCAGGGTTTTGTTGACGCCCTTTTATTATCTGGCACCTACCAGGGCCCCACCGACCCTCACCAGAATCTTGTCTCCTCCCCCTCTTATACCATGTGAGTTTGCACCTTCCTCGTTCAGTGTTGCTGAAGAGAGAGAGAGAGAGAGAAACATTGATGTGTGAAACATCAATTGGCTACTTCCTGCACACCCTCTACTGGGGATCTAGCCTGCTACCTGGGCGTGCACCCTGAGTAGGAATTGAACCCAGGACCTCTTGGTCCATGGGATGTTGAACTTTTTTAAAAAGCTGCCTTTGGTCATTTGTAATATTGGCAGGAAGATTGATTCTGTGATCCACCTTTAGTGCAGAACCCTTACCCAGAAGCCTCCACTAACACCTCCGCTCACTAGAAACAGCATTCCAGCCACATATGCAATGTCACATTTCCTAGGAGCCACGTTAAAAAAAGAAACAGAGCCAAAACCGGGTTGGCTCAGTGGATAGAGCGTCGGCCTGCGGACTGAAGGGTCCTGGGTTCGATTCCGGTCAAGGGCATGTACCTGGGTTGCGGGCACATCCCCAGTGGGAGATGTGCAGGAGGCAGCTGATCGATGTTTCTCTCCCATCGATGTTTCTAACTATCTATCGCTCTCCCTTCCTCTCTGTAAAAAATCAATAAAATATATTAAAAAAAAAAAAAAAGAAACAGATGATGCCAGCTGGAGGGGCTCAGTGGCACAGTGTGGGGTCATAGACCAGGAGGTCAGGGCACACACCTGGGGTGCAGGCTCCATTGCCCGTAGCGGGTGTGCAGGAGGCAGCCATTGATGGTTCTCAGCAGTGATATTTCTCTCTCCCTCTTCCTCCTCTGAGAACAATAAAAATATATTTTAAAAAAGAAGCAGATGAAGTTAACTGGAGAATGTATTTTAATTAGCTAGTATATCCAAAATATTACAAATTAACACAAGTAATATCTTAAAATACTGAGACACTTGACCGTCTTTCTTTCCCGTAGTCCCATAAACTGCGCGTGACCCATGCGCCCCCGGCCACCGCCAGTGCGCACAGGCGCCAGCGGCCGGGGGACAGCGGCAGGTCTGCACAACCGGGACCTCCAATCTCCCCCCAGGCCAGGCCCCAACAACCAACAACCCAAACCCTCGGAAGAGGGAAGAGGGAAAACCCCGGGCCCCCAACTTCCAGGCCCGGGCAGGGCTTGGGCCCGGGGGGGACCGGGGGCCGGGGGGCGCCGGACTGTGTGGACCCCGGATGGTTGAGGGGAGGTCTGGGGGGACGGTGTGGTTTTTTTCCCTTCTAGCTTTTTGGTGGGGGGCGGTGGGCGGGGGGCCCGGGTTTTGTGTTGGGGGTGGCCCCCGCGTGGGGGGGGGGGGGGGGGTGGGGGTTGGTGGGGGGGTGGGAGGGGGGG
>NW_005872242.1:48233-49173 GCF_000147115.1 Myotis lucifugus
TCGGCCGACCGCGGGGGCGGGAGCAGCGTCCAGGGCGCTGGAGAGAGGAAGGGGTCTCTCCGCGGGTCCGCGCCTCTGTGGGGCGCGCCGCGCAGCTGGGGGTTGGGGGCGCCGGGAGGCTGGGAGCCGCGGCGAGACCGGGATCTCCCGAGACACCGCCCCGCCCCGTTCGTTCCCTCGCCACCGACCCCGCACGTTGCCCCGCCCCGGGACTCAGCCTCTGCTCGTGATTGGCCGTGCTTCTAGACAGGCCGCATCCTCATTGGCTGAGGGCTCCAGATGGCGCGGTCGGGATTGGTGAACGTCCTCATTGATCCCGCCTCCGGTTCCGGACGCGGCGCGCGATTGGCTGGCGCCGGAACGCCCTGCTCCAGGGCCGGGCCGGGGCGGCGGCGACTAGGCCTCAGGCAGCGGCGGTGGTGGTAGCGGTGGCGTCGGCGCGAGGCAGGTGAGGTCCTGGGCGGGGGTCCGGCCGGGCCGGGCTCGGGGTGCGGCGGGTGGGGCGGGGTGGGCGCCCCTCACGGCGGGCGGGGCTGCGGGGACGCGCCAAACTGCGGGCCCCGCCTGCGCCGCCAACGGCCGCCGCCCCCGCCTCAACGCCTTCTGGGCCGGAGTCGCGGCCTGCGGCCACCTCGAATCGGGCCTACCTCAGTCCAGCCTCACCTCCAATCGGTCCCTCCGACATCCGAACCCCGCCCGCCGTCCCTCGATGTAGCGGGGCCGGCCTGGAGCAGGCGCAGCCCTGTGTCATCCGGGAGGCGCTTCTCAGTTTATGGACGCTGTTGGGTCCCTAGCCGTTCAGCCTCGCTCCTAGTCCCTGCCGGGGCTCGCTAGTTCAGGGGTAAATCCAGAGCATCTAAACTTCTCCCGGGACTCCGTTTCCCAACCGCCCTTTGGGGGATTTTCCACGTACATCTCTCGGGGCGACGTTCTAGTTTGC
>NW_005872242.1:50100-91393 GCF_000147115.1 Myotis lucifugus
AGCTCGCTTGTCTTCGTGAGTGGACATTCACGTTGTTTCCACCGCCTGCCGGAGGCCAGTGCCGCGGTGACCCGTGTGCACATCTCCCCGTGGGCACCTGTGTGCCGTTCTTAAGGCGCATTCCTGGGCGTGGGCTGCACTGTGGGCTCAGGGGTAACTGACTTCAGGGGCCCCTCCACCCTGTTCTCCACACGGCCGCCCGCCTTGCACCCCACCAACCGTGCAGAGGTCCCAGTGTCCGCACATCCTCACCAGCACTTCTTTATTATTGTTTTGTTTCTTTAAAAATACGTTTTGTTTCTGTTTTTGTTTTTAAACAATATTTTTATTGACTTCAGGGAGGGGGGGAGAGAGAAACATCAATGATGAGAGAGAACCATTGATCGGCCGCCTCCTGCACGCCCCCTACTGCCCTGACCGGAAATCGAAAGGTGACCTCCTGGTTCACAGGTCCGTGGGTCCAGGCCCAGCCACGGAGCCACACGGCCGGGCTGTGGATTGTTGTTTTACATCATGGCGGTCCCAGTGGGCGTGAGGTGGGATCTCAGTGGCTGTGGTTGTGTCTCTCTCCGTGCTTCCTGTGTGGCTGCCCTGGAGAGCTGTCCCTGCAGTTCGCGTTTTAAAGGGTGTCCGTCTCTGTGGAGTGCAGAGTCCGCGTGGGCTCTGGGGCCGGGCCCTTTCCCACACTGTCGTCCCTTCTCTGGGGGCCTCCTCGCTCTCTCGATAGTGTCCTTTGATGCACGGAAGGTTTCATTCTCGAGGATGTCCACTTTATCTGTTTTTCCTTTTATTGCTCGTGCTTTTGGTGTGATCATAAGTAGCCATGGTGGAATCAAAGCTAATACAGCTTTGCCCTGTGTGTTTGTTTGAGTTTTTCAATGGTTTAGCTCTTGCGATTAGGTCGTGGGCCCTTTTTGAGTGAACTCTGCGGGGGGTGAGGCGCTCCGACTCCATCCTGTTACCTGTGGACGTCCAGTTGTCCCGGCTCCGCTGTTGAGGAGGCTGTTTTGAGTGGTCTTGGCCTCTTGTAGGAAATCAGTGGCCATAAATGTATGGGTTTATTTCTGGATCTCAGTCTCTTAGTTTATATGTTTATCCTTATGCCAATAACGTACTGTTTTTTAAGTTCAAAGTGTGAGTCTTCCAACTCTTCTTCAAGGTTGTTTGTAGCTATTTGGGTCCATCGGTTTCATAAAAACTTAAGGATTAGCTTTGCCATATCTGCAGGAAACGCCATTGGGGTTTTGATAGTTGCACTGACTCCTCGTAGCACAGGGAAGTGTCACCAGGCTGACGGCCATGCCCGGGGCTGTCTTCCCAGTGACTGATGTCTTCTTCCTCTCACAGTGTTTGTTTGTTTTAAATATATTTGTATTTATTTCAGAGAGGAATGGAGAGGAAGAGAGAGATAGAAACATCACTGGGTATCGAGCCCGCAACCTGGGCATGTGCCCTTGACTGGAATTGAACCCAGGACCCTTCAGTCCACAGGCGGGCGCTCTATCCACTGAGCCAACCCGGCTAGGGCCTTCACAGTGTTTTAGTGTTCAGCGCACCAGTCTTGCACTTCCTTGGTTAAATTTATTCCTAAGTTTGTTATTTTTTTTTCTGATGCTGTTATAAGAGGAATTGTTTCCTTAATTTTATTTTCAGTTTATTGTTAGTGTATAGAAATGCAGCTAATTTTTGTGTTGTTGACTTGTATGCTGTCACTTTTACAATTTGTTTATTAGTTGTAGTAGTTTTTTTGTGAGTTCCCTAGGATTTCCTACATAGGAGGTTATGGCACCTGTGAGTGGAGGGAGCTTTTCTTCTTCCTTTGGACGCCTTTTATTTTCTCTCCTTGCCGAATGCTCTGGCTGGGGTCCCGGGAGTGCTGAGGAGCAGTGGTGACAGCAGGCATCCTTGTCTGTTCCTGATGATCCCAGAGGAAGCTCCTTGGTCTTCTCCCTGGAGTGTGAGGTTAGCTGTGGGTTTTAGTAAATGCTTTTGTCAGGTTTCAACAAGTGCCTTCTTGCCAGTTGAGATGATCAGGTGGTTTTGCCTAACTGCTTCTTACCCAGACTTTCAGCGTTCAGTTCCTGCTGTATTTGGTTCTGTCCTGCACCCTCACTTGCAAGTGTATGTGGGTGCCATGGTCTTGTCTTTGCGGGGAAAGGGGGGTCCATGATGAAATTGGATGATTTCTCAGTGTTCCTCATTGTAAGCCTTTGAGCCAGGTTTCATTCACCATGTGTTTTATAGCTTCCAGGTTTCTCACTGTTGTCTTTTCTCCCTTTGGTTTTGTTCTTTTGGGGTATACAGTGGGGCCTTGACTTACGAGTTTAATTCGTTCTGAGACCGAGCTCGTTAAGGAGCTCGTTAACTCAAATTACTCTATCAACTCAATGCAAAAAATCGGCGGAGAGACAGCTGGTATCTCAACTCCTTAGTCGGGACACTCGTAAGTCAAGGCCCCACTGTATATATGCCTTTTAAAAGTCTGGAGGAGAGCGGAAGCTAACATCTATGTTCAGTGCACCATTTTTAAATGGAAATTCCTTTGTGATCTAGTTTCAAAGGATGCTGGTGTTTGATAGGGTGTCTGCTCATAGCCATTGTCTCCTCATCCTGAATTTATGATGGTCAAATGGTCCCCAGATTCTGCACACAGAGCTGGTTTGAATTTGCCCGCAGGAAATGCCTGCCCTACCTACGCCTCTATGGTGAGCCCAGGGGACGCAGCATCTGTCGTCAGTTGCTGGGGTCCAACCCCAGCAGGTCCAGGGGTTCCCCATAGGTGTGGACGGAGTAGGTGAAGAATGAATGACATGAAAACTGGGTTCAGTTCATCAGCATAGCGAGGTTCTCCCTCCAGGATCTCCAGGGAAGTTCTGGCTAGGATCTCCAGCGAAGTTCTGGTCAGGATCTCCAACCAAGTTCTGGTGCCATGTTCTCTCGCTAGGTTCTCCAGCCAGGTTCTCCAGGTTCTCCAGCCAGGTTCAGTCACCAGGTTCTTTAGCCAGGTTCTATCCAGGTTCTTTTGCCATGTTCTGTCTAGGTTCTCCAGTGAAGTTCTGTAGCCAGGTTCTGTCCAGGATCTTTTGCCATGTTCTCTGGCTAGGTTCTGGTTAGGATCTGTCTTGTTACATCCGTATTTATACCAGCCGATTTTAATCCTGTCAATTTCTATTACAAAGGTTAGGGCGTTTCTTATCTCCATTCCAGGGAGTAAAGATTATGTAGCTTAACTACCCACCTGGCACTTAATTAAGGGGTTGTATCCCCTCCCTAACCTCAGGGAAAAATCCCCACCTGGGGAAACAACCTTTCTCGGAGAGGTGACCTTGGTTAAAACACATAGTGCTAAGGGGAGCAAACATATTAAGAACAATATGCTATATACGCCAGGTCCCTTGAAACATATGCTGTGCAGATGTTTTTTCTCTGCAGCAACTGTGTCAAGCAGCAAGGATGGACCGGCTCCCAACAAATTCCCCCTTTTTTATTTTTTAAATGATAGCGCATGTAAATCAGTGGCCACCTCTCGGATTGGGTTAAGACTCGGAAGAAGACTGGCAAGCAATGACAATAAGCATAGCTATAAACATAGTGGATGGAGTGCACAAGGAGCCTTGTTCCTGTAGAAGGTTGCTGGCCTCTTCAGTCAAGGGATTTCAGCTGTCCTCAAGTCGGGGGTTTGGTTGTCCTTGTTGATCTGGCTACGGGCAGCATCATTGGTGGTGGGCTTCCCGAAGCGTCAGCGAGTTGAAGGGCTGCATCAAAGGGTCCATCAGGGCAGGGTCAGCTGTGTCCTCTGGGTTGGCCGATATGGATGATACCAGGGAGGAGGATGAGGCGGAGATGGAGGGTGGTGTGACATAAGGTCAGATTAGACGGTCTGGAATCCACACAGGTGAGTCTGGGTCCTGTGGAAATATACAAGCATATCCTCTCCCCCAGGTTAAAAGGACATCAGGTCCCTTCCAGGCTCCTGTAAGTCGCTGCTGATTTGGGCTGAGTGCTCGGAACCCAGAATTACACCTGGGTTCATGGTGCAGGTGGGAACAAGCGGGGATGGCCGAGCACAAGGGATGCCCGACTGGACTTGAGTGTCTGTGGGCAGCTGTGCTCCCTGCCACCTGTGGGGGCCGCAGTCTTATTTAGTTGATTGGAAACACTCTCATTTAACTCTTTCCCTCGCTTCCTAAATTTGGAACTCGTTGCTATTTTGACTGCTTACCGGACTTGATTTTCAGATAGAGGAGACGAGACTAGACTAGACCTGCTGGGTCTGTGTTCACTCCCATTGGGCCAAAATAAATGTAGGATTTTCAGAGGAAGAATACTTACATACTCTCTTTATCCTCATCAGATGCTGCGAGTGGCTCTCCTTCAGTAGTATCTGCGTGGCTTGCAGCCTGAACTCTGTAAGGAGCGAGCTGGGTAGCTGGTGTTTGGCTTTTTACTGAGTCGCATAGGGACACTCAGTGAAGGCCGCTCGCTCTGAGTTTTAGTTGAGGAGGTAAGAACTCCGTGACAGATGCTTTTTGACGTTTGTGCCAATAACCCTGCAGGTCCCGGACTTAAGTCATGTGGGCGTGATCGTGTGCAGATCAGTGATTGGCAGTGGGGTCGGGCCTGAAAACAGCGCTGTGCTTGGCTGCTTGCTTTGGTCTTAGTCATTCCATTTGCTTGGTTGCATCTTAATTAACATTATTGGGAGATGTCAGCTTTATCTAGACCAGTGATGGCGAACCTATGACACGTGTGTCAGAGGTGACACGCGAACTCATTTTTTTGGTTGATTTTTCTTTGTTAAATGGCATTTAAATATATAAAATAAATATCAAAAATATAAGTCTTTGTTTTACTATGGTTGCAAATATCAAAAAACTTCTATATGTGACACGGCACCAGAGTTAAGTTAGGGTTTTTCAAAATGCTGACACGCCGAGCTCAAAAGGTTCGCCATCACTGATCTAGACTATGAAAAAGATCAATGTAATGATTGCTTCACTTGCTACTTAGGCTGCAAGCCTTTTTAGTCCTGGAAGGCACTGGCTTTCAGCTGCTACTTGGCGTTAGAGGACAGGCATCACAAGGGCGATGGGAAACGGTGTGGATGGCTGTCTGCATTGATGTACGCATGCAGTCTGTGCCTGCTGCTCCTGGTTCGCATTCCCAGCTGCACTTGGGAATGAAGCGGGGCTGACACCGCTGTTCTGATGGATGAGGAGAGAGGTGCTTGGGATGCCCTGGGAGGACCGAGGAGGCCGGTCCTGCTCTTCCTGGTGCCTTCTGCACTGGGGCGGGTTTCCCGGGTGTGGTCGGGCAGGAGCAGAGTGGGGAGATCTCAAGGGTATTTGCAGCTTCAGGGCAGAGCAGGGAGCCTGCTAAGTGCTACAGGAGAGGGTAGTTCTCGCCCTCGAGAGCTCAGGGTCTAGCGCCAGCAAGAGGTGGTCGCCTGGGGGGCCCAGGCCCAGGGTGATGCCCTGGGAGGAGGCGCTGCTGGTCTGAAGGGGGTGGGGCAGGCAGGCCAGTGATTGGACAGGTGGATGATTCCGAGGCAGGAAGCAGGCAGAAATGCTCTCCAGGGGGTAGGAGGTGCCTGCCTCGCTGTCTGCACAGGGAGCTCAGATGGGGTAGGTGAGTTACACTTGGCTGGGAATGTAGATCACATCAGTGAGAGTAAGAGCCCGTGACCGACTGCCCGTGTGTTCCTGGGCCAGGGAAGGCCTTTTCAAGCCGGACATGAGAGTCAGCCAGCTCAGTAACAGATGTGGGGGCAGGGGGTCCCTGGCCTATGTGATAGGAGTAGGTTAGCATCCTGTACGACCATAAGGAAAAGACAAACCTCCCACTGGTCGCCTCACCTGTTGGCCCGGAGCCCCCGAGTCTGCCACTCCCAGCGTTAGGAACCTGTGGGTGTGGGTCACCCCAGGCGTCAGTGCGCAGCAGTGCCGCTGAGGGATTTGCTGTGGACACGCCCTTACCGTTAGGAATCGCCGGGTGGGCAGCCCTCCTAACCCGGCCAGGGCACTGGCTGTCCGACGGTTCCCGCGTGCTGGGCCCGAGGCTGCAGCAGGCTTGTCCGTGCTCTGTGCTGAGAGGCCCGCACAGAGCACACCCTTGGCCTTTGAGCTTTTGCTGGCACACGGGGAGCATTGCTGTTGGAGGAGCTCTTGTGGGGAAGGTCTGGGCACGTCCTGGGAGGCGCAGGGTGAGGTCTCCAGGGAGGCATTCGCGCTCCTGGAACTCAGAGTCCTGTTGTTATGTGAACAAGGTATCGAGCCTCCACCTCTTCCTGCTGTTTCGTCATTTCCAAAAAAAGGAAAGAAACATCACATCTTGGCGAGAAACTGCCTTTCAGTACAGAGTTGCTGCTGAAAATAGCTGAGTTCTATTTTTATTCTATTGCTTTATTTTTAAATCTACTTGTTGTTTGTAACAGCATTTCGCCCTATGTAGGGCCGTGCCCAGCAGGTTAGGTGTATTAACTGATTGCACCTCGGCCGCTCAGGAGGGTGAGGGAGGTACCATTGGTGCTCCCAGGAGCAGCCCTGGGTGGGGTTCGGGTGCCTCCCCTCCCGCTCTTAGTGCCACAGCGGAGCCACGCCCAGCCAGTCTGGCTGCCCCACTCTGCTTCATACTGAGTGATAATTTTTTTTCTTTTTGAAAGTAATGTTTATTGGGTTAGCTGCTTTTTATACAACCAATACTTAACTCTTAAAAAAATTCAAACGGTACAGAAGGGATAAGTGAAAAGGAGAAGTCCCATTCTCTGTCATTTATCAGTAAACTTCGTGTAGGGTTTTTCTGGATGTTTAAATACTCAGGTGTTCAGATAGCATCAGGGCATCCTGCAAAGCCCTTTCACATGTTTCCAGGGGAGAGGCATTCATTTCTGATTGGCTGTTTTAAACAATCAGTTCGTTTTTAAGGTGACTCAGTATAAATCATAGTTGTTTTTTAATAAACATTGTTTTGCTTCTTTAAAATGGAAATAGAATGAGATGCCAGTTTCTGTTTATGATGTGGTAGAAGTCGTTACCTGGAACATGGTCTTGGAAATAATCGTGTCTGACCCAGTTTGCGATTTTTTAAGTCTATAGGCAGAAATAATGGTTGTTTTTATTAGTCTTCACATTACTTGGTTTTACAGAATTAAGATCCTGAGCAGAGTAATTATGTTAAGGTTTAGTACTGATTTTTAAAGGGGCACGCACCTTGGAATTTTAGTTTTAAAGGTGAGTCTTTACAACAATGAAAGGCCTACATGGGCACAGCTGCCCTTTGGAACCAACGCAGGTGATTAAGGAGAGTGAGGGTGGAGCCGGGGCAAGTGTGTGTGTGTGTGTGTGTGTGTGTGTGTGTGTGTGTGTGGTCCTGAGGGGACGGCCCAGCAGCAGCGGGTCCCCGAGGGCCTGTGTTTTGCGGGAGGAGCCCTGTGGCCAGTGTTTTGCGGGAGGAGCCCTGTGGGCAGCTCCCCAGGGCACCGAGGCAGATGGCGCATCCGGAGCTGTCGCTGTCTCCTTGATTGCTGCTCTCGGTGCACAGCTCTGATGGGGTCAGGGGTGGCGTGCCATTGGCGTGCCATTTCCACGGGGTGAGGAGGACTGCCACGTCAGCTACCCTGTTCAGCTGGGCTCCCTGTAGCTGCAGCTGCTTCGTCACAACCCAACCAGCTCGCAGACCCCGTGACAGTGCCTTCCCAGCAGGCCCGACTGCTTCCTGCATGCACATGCACCAGTCGTTGCTGGAGCTGGCAGTGGTGAGGGGCTCTGCCACCGCACCCCTTCCCTCCAGACTGAGCGCCCCGGGAAAGAGTGGGGCTACCTCACTTCAGAGCTTCAGAGCCCGGCAGTGCTGCTGTTTCCTCTCTCCCACCTGGTGTAAGTGTCACAGAGCCGCTGGAGCAGGTGGGGGGTGCTGAGGGAGGAGCCCCAGGTAATTTAAGAAGCACCTTAGCTCTGTTTGCAGCCCAAGCAGGACATGTGCATTGGCCTGAGCTGCTGGCCTGCATGTCCTCCCTAGCAGAGCAGGTGGAGGAGGCCCGGGCACCTAAGCACGGGGCTTCCTGCTCCCTTGCAGGTGGCACTCTTGGCCCACATTTCCTGGGGTGCGAGCATCCTGTTAGGTCTGGCAGCTCAAAACCGAAAGCTGTCCACCCTAAGAAGTACTCTGTACGGGGGCAGGAGAGGCTCTTGGGTCCCCTGCCTGCGGCCGGCTGGGCTGGGCAGCCTGGGGGAGGCCTGATGCAAGCCCAGCCCCTTTCCCCGTGGGGCAGGCATCTGGTAGCTCACAGCCTCCCTCCTGCGGCCCAGGCCACTCCCTGGGACCTGCCGGGACGGGGTCCGACCAGGGACAACACTTTAGGGGAACAAAGGGAGTGGCCCCGAAGGGATGGAAAAACAAAGACAGTGAAGCCGGGACAGGGCCCCTCTTTTCACATCAATTTGCAAAATGTTAACTTCAAATTCTTTACAGGGTTTTCTGATGCCGTTAAACACATGTTCCGTCCATTTCCCCTGGCTGTCCCAACACTCCTCAGAAGTTAAGGCAGTCAGACCTCCCTCGAGTCTCAGGCTGAGGTGGTGGAGGCTGCGCCTTCGGCCCGGGTACAAGTAGGAAGGCTCTCGGGTCACATGTGGGCTTTAATTAGCAGTGATGTAAACGGGACTGGAAGCCGCATTTTGAAATGCTCAGTATGTCTATTTGGTTTTCAGTAGATAAGCTTTCAGCTCAGATAGGCTTCGGAGAAGCTGGCGCTGGCTCCAGTGAGCCGTCCCGGCCTGCGGCCCCGCGGACAGACTTGGTCTTTTGTTTCCGCCAGGGGTGAGTGACTTCCCTCTCAGGGATTGCTAACTCAGAAGAAAACGACCTTCTTTTTAAAAATTTAAAGCATAGGCTCTGTGACTTTATCCCACAGTGAAAGCTGGCGTCAAAGGGAGCGTTAGCCCTGTGTCGGGCCCTGTGTCAGGCACACCTTCCATGCCTTTCACTTGGTCCTGGGCTGTGCTTGTCCCTGAGAACATAACATGGAGCTCAGCTCATGTGCTTACGGAGCAAACTGGCCTGAGCAGGGAGAAGCAAGGCCTTCTGACCAGCACCCTGTGCCCTGGTGGCTGCTGAGGCTGGCCATGGGCATCCGTGGTCTCTCCGCCGTCCGGGCCTGAGCCCACTGCCTGGATCCCCACGCTTCTGCTGCTGTTCCTCCAGCGGGCTCACCGTTGGGATTTTATCACACGTGTAGCTATTTTACCAAAAATGTACGGCTGTGCCTGTCACTCAGCTGTGCCCCGTTGTCAGCTGTGGGTTTTTAGCCTGTCACTCGCTGCTGCGGTCCCCTCACGGCCAGTCGTGGCCCTCGGCTCTTTGATAGAACTTTGTTTCAGAGACAAGGAGCTCCATTTCTCTGTAAGCCGTGGCCTGAGGCCTACAGCGGCCTGGGGAGGGGTGCGGCCCAGCTCCGTCTGCGTCTCATTGGAACGTGGCTATAGCATGTCCGCACCTCTGAGAGCTTCTGGAAACATCGTTTGTTACGCATGAGAAGTGACCCAATCTGTCTCTTCAGGTGGATGAAAATGTGAGAACGTGTTCATGTAACTTTTTAAAATAAAGGCTGTAGGTTCACGTTCCTGTGTGTGTCCTCCTCACCAGGCCCAGTGACTGAGCCACGGCCAGACCCGCTGTGCCTGTGCCAGGGCTGGGATGTGAGCCCGGTGGCAGGGCTCTGTCCTCGGAGCCGGTGCTCTGGTGCCTCCGCATCACAGTCCTGGTCTGTAAGCTCAGCGCCGTCACTGGTCGGCAGTGGTCTGTGAACCGGTCCCAGGAGCTCTCCGCCGCGGAGCCCTTGGCGCTGCCAGCTGTAGAGAGCGGGCGGATCAGGTCCCTGGGTTACTGATGGTCACAGTGCAGGACTGTAAAATATTTTTAGCCCTAACCGGTTTGGCTCAGTGGATGGAGCGTCGGCCTGCGGACTGAAGGGTCCCAGGTTCGATTCCGGTCAAGGGCATGTACCTTGGTTGCGGGCACATCCCCAGTGGGAGGTGTGCAGGAGGGATGTTTCTCTCTCATCGATGTTTCTAGCTCTCTATCCCTCTCCCTTCCTCTCTGTAAAAAATCAATAAAATATATTTTTTTAAAAATATTTTTAAATATTTACGTGAAAGATCACTTTGGCAATGAGGTTAGGGAGCTTGGGTTTTGTGAGTGAGGAACTAAAAGGGACTGAAATAAAAGGAGGCGGCTCTCCCCCAGAGGCTGAGCAGCAGTGGGGCGTCAGTCCTGGTGCCGTGCAGCAGGCCCTGGTTGCCTAGTGAGTCACAAGTACACATCCTCCCGGCGGAGCCGGCAGTGCCCTGCTGCTGGGTGTGGCTCCGTCCTGACTGAGTGGGAGGAGCCCATCCACTGGCTCCTGGTGGCTGAGCCTCCTGGGACTTGTTCTGAGCCACACGGAAGGGTGGGGTCGGGTGACAGGGCGAGGCCGCTGAGCAGGTACCGAGCAGCTCCTGGTGAAGTAACTGAAGTAACGTCTCACGGGCGTCGGAGGGTTAAGGGTGTGTTACTGACGCAGGGAAGAGTGCTTCGGGTCCCGGGAGGAACCAAGCAATGTTGGGATGTTGGTTAAAATGCAGGAGTTTTGTAGTATTGGTGAAATTAATAGGCGAATAAAATTTTTATGTATAAACACTGGCCTTTATTTCTATGGGGACTTCATTTTTTAAAGAATATTTAGATTGTCTCACAGAAAGTGGTGTGAAGTACATTTGTCTTAGCTTATACAAATCAGTCATTTTATTTAATTTCATTTTAAAAATTCAATTTATTTAAACTAATAAAAACTCCAAACAGTTCACCCATTTTCCCCACTTCCCATCTCTGGCAACTACCATTCTGTTCTCTAATATTTTTGTTTGTTCATTTATTTAAAAATTAAAAAAATTAATTTCCTATAAGAGAGATCCTATGGTATGTGTCTCTCTCTGTCTGACTTCACTTAGCAGAAGGCCCGAGGAGTCCGTCCGTGCTGGGGATTGCGCTCTTTTTGTGGCTGAATAACACTCCATTGTGTGCATGCACCTCAGCTGCTGCGTTCGCTCATTTGTTGACGGACACTTGGCGTGTCCATGTCTTGGCTGTTGTGAATGCTGCTGCAGGGAACATGGAGGACATAGTCTCTTTGAGTTAGTGGTTTCATTTTCTTTGGATAAAAAACCAGAATTGCTAGAGCCTGTGGCAGCTCTAGTTGTAATTATTTGAGGAATCTCCACGTTGCTTTCACAGTGGCTGCACAAATTTACATCCCCACGAGCAGTGCACGAGGGTTCCCCTTCCTCCCTCCTCGCCAACACGGAGCTCTTGGCTCGGTGATGACAGCCTTCCTACAGGTGTGAGGTGGCGTCTCACTGCAGTTCCGGTCTCCCCGTCCCTGGGGACCAGTGATGTGAGCACCTGTTCATGTGCCGGTCGGCCACCTCTACCTCTTCTTTGGGAAAATGTCTATTCAGGCCCTCTGCCCGTGTTTCCTTTGGACTGTTGGTTGTTTTGCTGCTGAGTTGTAAGAGTTCTTTATATATAATTTTGGATACCTACCCCTTATCAGATATATGACTTGTTAATGGCTTCTCCCATTTGGTTGGTTACCTTTCCATTTTGCTAATAGAACCATTTTCGTTTGATGTGGTCCCACCTGCTTGCTTTTGCTTTTGGAGTTATACCCAAGACCTGTGCAAGCAGCTTATTGCCACCACTAGGTTTTCTTGCATGTTTCAGGTCTTACATCCAGGTGTGTGTGTTCGGTGTCAGACAGCAGCCCAGCCTCACTGTCGGCACGCGGCTGCCCGGTCTTCCCAGCACGTGGACGGAGAGACTGTTCTTTCCCCACCGCGCGTTCCCTCCTGTGTCGTCCAGTAACCGGTCGTGTGTGCGAGGGTTTACTCCTGGGCTCTCTGTTCCATTCCTCTATGCGTCCGTTTTTATGCCGATGCCGTACTGTTTTCATTACTGTAGCTTTTTTATATAGTTTGAAATCTGGGAGCATAATGCCTCCAGCTTTGTTCTTTCTCAAGACTGCTCTAGCTATTTGGGGTTTTTGGTGGTTTCATACAAATTTTTGGATTGTTCTATTTCTGTAGAAATCAGTCATTTATACATAAATATTTTTTTGTCCAGGATGGTTTTTATTTTTACTTTTATCTTCCTTTAGATTATTCAGCAACAGATTGTGATTCTCATTATTACTATGAGCATTAAAAAAAAGTTGGAGTGACTATGTGTGTGTGTATGTCAGAAAGAGAGAGAGGAAGAATGTTTTTAGACAGAAGAAAGTTTGAATCATTCCAAAGAAATCTAGTTGACAACCTGAGAAGCAGTGTGCTCAATTCAACACTTTTTAATTTGAAAATAATGTTTTCTTCTGGGGGAAAATAAAAGTACAAACAGTGCCTTAAGCTGCTTTGTTGTCCTGCAGTTTCTGACTCTGGAAACTTCGCTGTCTAGGGACGCACAGGGTGATTCTTGACTGTGCAGTAGAGTCTTTCTATTTTAATTAACAGCAACGAAAAGTTATTTCAGAAGCATGAGAACACATGACTCCTTCGGGAATTTAAAAATAGGTTGTGAAATGGGTCCTTGGTCTTTGAAAAGTGCCCCAGTTTTCATAATTACAAGTCAGTCGATCCGGTATCTCCCCGGGGTGCGTTTATGGATCTGTCTTTTAGGGACTGAATATAGCAGCCGTGCTCCTGCACTCACGTGTAATTATGAAAACCTTCTGTCCTTTGTTTTAAAGATAAGAAACACAGAACTGCTCGCTAGCGTTGCTCCATCAGCAGACGGTGGCGGCAGGCTGTCTAGCGGGCAGCAGTCGGCAGGCAGGGCCTCTGCGTGTGCTCTCACCTAACCTGACTTGCTTTTTCCACCTTCTGCAGTATGAGTTGAGACTGTGGACATGGACTTTTCTCGGCTCCACATATACACGCCGCCTCAGTGTGTGCCCGAGAACACTGGCTACACGTATGCACTCAGGTGAGCGTGTGTGTCTTGTCACTCCTCAATGCCATTGAATGAACGGGGCCTCTGTGGGGCTAAAATGTTATGTTTAGAAAGAGAAAATATCTATAAACTTTGTTATACTATTTTTTATGCAATTACTGAACTGACATGGACATTGTGAGGGTGTTTTGAAAATGGTACGTGGCTGATGACTCAGTGATTAGTCATTGCACACGAAATGCTGCTTTAACTCCACCAGAGGGCTGGCCAGGACTGAATCTCTGTGGTTCTGTTAGGGCTGTGTGACTTGTACCCATGGCTGGGTCTCTTTTTTTTTTTTTTTTTTTAATATTTTATTGATTTTTTACAGAGAGGAAGGGAGAGAGATAGAAACATCAATGAGAGAGAAACATCGATCAGCTGCCTCCTGCACATCTCCCACTGGGGATGTGCCTGCAACCAAGGTACATGCCCTTGACCGGAATCGAACCTGGGACCCTTGAGTCCCCAGGCCGACGCTCTATCCACTGAGCCAAACCAGTTTCGGCATGGCTGGGTCTCTTATCCCAGCTCTCCCGGGAGAAAGGGAGGACTGCCTTTGAGAGGAGGCACCACAGAGGGCGGGGCGGGGCGGGGCGGGGCGGGGCGGGCGGGCAGCCCAGGGGATGACAGGGTTTGCGCACACGGAAATGGCTCTTCTAAGGTAAAGTGTGATGGGAACTTCAAGGACACGGGAGGGTATTTTAAGGACAGTACTTTTTTAGGGCATTAGTCAAATCTCACATTTGACTATCTCACATAATGATTGTGTTTTCACTCACACTTTCCATAGTAACACACTCTTTATTTTGTTTGTTAAAAATCCTGTAGTATTGCGTTAGCCAGTTTGGCTCAGTGGATATAGAGCAGGGGTCCTCAAACTACGGCCCGCGGGCCACATGCAAATACAAATATTGTATTTGTTCCCGTTTTGTTTTTTTACTTCAAAATAAGATATGTGCAGTGTGCATAGGAATTTGTTCATAGTTTTTTTTTAAACTATAGTCTGGCCCTCCAACGGTCTGAGGGACAGTGAACTGGCCCCCTGTTTAAAACGTTTGAGGACCCCTGATATAGAGCGTCGGCCAGCGAACTGAAAGGTCCCAGGTTTGATTCCGATCAGGGCACATCCCGGGGTTGGGGGCTTGATCCCCAGTGTGGGGCGTGCAGGAGGCAGCCAATCCATGATTCTCATCATTGATGTTTCTGTCTCTCTCTCACTCTTCCTTCCTCTCTGTATTCAATAAAAAATATATCTTTTTAAAAAAAAGTCTTGTAGTATTTTATAAGAAATTGAGTGGGCCAGCTCAAGTAAACTATTCCTTATTCTATATTGTGGAGCATAGTTATTATTCTTGCTAATTGATTTTTAGCTTTTATAACCTATTTTAAATACAGTTTTTAAAAGATGCTTGTGTCTGGGTCTCTGTGTGGGGACTGCAGCACGGTGAATTCAGGAACTGGCAGCCTTCCCTGAGGAGGAAGGACGGGCCGGGTGGTTCTGCAGGCTGTGCTGGGTCTTTGTCGAGGGCCGTGGAGACCAGGGAAGGGTTTTAACTAGGAGCAGTGTACCCAGGTCTGTGCCGGGAAGGACACGAGGCTGCAGTGTGGAGAAGGGGGTTCCCAGAAGTTGTCCTCTCGGCCTTGTCCTCCAGACCCTCCCCGTCCTGCTCCCCCCGCCCGTGGCTGACTCTCTGATCCCTCTCCTGGCTGGTGGGCTGGTGACCGAGCTCCGGTGACTGCTCTGTGTGCAGCGCGGGAAGGCCGCTCTGCATTTCATGCCTGTGTTCCTGCTGAGAAACGGCCCAGCCCGGCCCCCTGCTGGTGTCGCAGTCTCGCCCCAGTGCGTTGTTTTGGAGCAGGTCTCTGCAGGGCGGACACTCAGCACAGCTCTGCAGAGCCTGCCAATTGTCACTCCCAGCAGCTCCCACATGTCAGACACCAGTCAGTGCTCCAGCGTCCCGGGCCGTCTCTAAAAGTCAACCGACACAGGACGCGCCCGCTGTCCTGCTGGGGCCGTGACTGCGGGTGGATCTGTGCTTCCGGGGCTGCAGTTCGCCGGGAGGTTTGGTCGGCCCCAGGTTTCCGTGGTTTGTGGCCTGACTGCACGGCAGGTGGTGCTTCCTGCTGCACTCTGAGCGGCTGCCGGGGGCCTGCCTCTCCCTCAGGTGGAGAGCTGGTCAGTGTTGTCCACTTGCCCCCTCGCTGAAATCCCATCCCTTCTGCGGTGGTGGGCGTGGCGGCACTGGGGAGCTTGGTCAGGCCTCCTGCCCTGGGGTGGGCACCCTGCTGGGTGCAGGCCTGGCTGGGAAGAGCTGGCCTTTCAGTCTCGGGGAAGTTGGTTTTCTACCCCTGATCTTAACCAACAGGCCGAGAATGATGGGGGGCATGGGGGGGGCGGGTAGTCAACAAGTCGGCTGATAAGGGAAAGGAAGGGCATGCTGTGATTACTTATTTATTTTACCACCGGAGAGGGGAGAGGGTGTCTGGACGTGGATGGTGAGGAGCCATAGAGAGAGGCTGAAGGCAGCGAGAAGAGGTGCCTGACAGTGAGGCCCAGAAAGTGGAGGCGCAGCGTGATGGGCCCTGGGGTTCCCTGCACTGCAGATGGCGCGTGACGGATCCTTCATGGGCGGTCGGAGACGTTGCCTACTCTCCGAGCGGGAGAAGGATGCAGGCCTTGGGGACTAGAGTCGAGGTGGGAGGCGGGGGGAGGGTGACCTGGAAAGTGAGGAAGGGGGACAGAGTTAGCATTGCTGTCAGCACCTGGGACCAGGTGACCCACACAGGTTGCCCGGCAGGAGCGAGGACCTGTGGGGAGGGGACAGAGGGATCTCTGGTCCTTGCAGCCGTGGAGAACTGAACAGAGAGAGCTGGGAGAGATGGCCAGGCCCTGGGACAGTGGCCCACGGGGCGGGTGTCACAGCCCAAAGCTGCTGATCACGGGACTGGAGGCCTCTGAGGCTGAAGGACATTGTGGTGAAGGTCCAGAGAGACGGAACGAGGGGTCAGGGTGGGAGGATCAGCTTAGGGGTAGATACTCAGAAAGCACACCGCTGAGCATGAGTGTGGGGTCAGAGTCCCCAGCTGGTCACTGCACACGACTTGCTCGGCCCGCAGACCAGCCTTGGTGGGTCCCTGGCACCCACTGCCCACTGCACAGCTCCTCGCACCCAGGGTCCAGAGTAGTTTCCGACTTTCAACTGCAGTAGATTTCCTTCAGTCTTTGGATTAAAAGTGCGTCTAGAGAGATTTTTTTTTTTTAGATAGATTTTTAAAGACCAATAGGTGTCCATAACAACACAACTGAGGAGCAAGCCAGACTGAAACCTGGCCCTTGAGGGTGGAGCGAGGCTCCCTGTGGGGCTTCGTCTGTGCTGCCTTCTCTATCTCCTGGCGATGTCACCAATGCTCTCGCCCAGCTTCACGGAGAACCAGTGAAGGGCTTGAACACCATGGACTCTGGTGTTGCTGGGTGGGTGCTGGTTCCTCTTGTCCGCAGGCGTCTGGGTCTTTCCACTGGGGCTGTGGGCGCATCTGCCTGGAGGAGCCTGTTTCATAGGACGGATAGGATGGCGGGGCCCAGCTCAGGCCGAGGCACAGCCCCTGCTGTCCTGGATGCAGGCCCCTGTGGAAGGAGGGCTGAGCCCAAGGGGATAGCTGACCCCTGCCCTGCCCTCCCTGCCGTGAACCCAGCCTGGTTTAGCTCTGTGACCAGTTTGAAGAAGACCTTCCAGGTCTTTCTGTGCTTTATGTGTAAGGTGTGGTTTGTTTTCAAGTTTGTCTCAGTTTAGATAGGACAACCCTGGAGTGTGTTTTCCTGTGAGAGGAGATATAGACCTTTAAGGGTTCGGACAGCCTCACAGCTGAGGAAACATGGGCGTGTCATGTTTATCTCCTCCCTCCCCACCCCCCACAGGCGGTCTACAGAGGCTGCTGTTCTAACATTCTTCCAGAAGCTTCTTCCCGCCCAGCTGTGATCTCAGGGTGGCTGGGGAGGGCAGGGAGAGAGCTGCTGCCTTTGCCTGTCCTCTGGATTGCCCGGTTGACTGTGCCCGCCACACGGGTGTGGCTTGGACAGAGGCGGGCAGACCTGGCCGTCACTATCCTTCCTGAGGTTAGTTCATGGAGGGCCTCTGTGACCCGTGGAGGGTCCACAGCTGCAGGTGGAGCTCTGTTTTGAAAGAACATGATTTCCGTAAACGGAAGTCATCTATGTATATAATCTATAATCTACACTAATAAAAGAGAAACATGGTAATTAGCGTACGACCGCTACCCTTTTCATTGGCTAATCAGTTAGGATATGCAAATTAACTGTCAGCCAAGATGGCGGCCGGCAGCCAGGCAGCTGGAAGTGAACATGAGGCTTGCTTGCTGCAGTAAAGGAGGACTCCAACGTTCCCCGCCTGCGCTGCCGGCCTCTGAGCTGGCAGTTTGAAACTTTGTAACAAATATAGAAGCTAAACAAAACCCCGGGATCTCAGAGCTGGAGTTATACGTTGTTTCGATTATAGAAGCAAACAAACCAGCGGAAGCCTCAGAGCTAGAGCCAGAGTTAAATCTGGCCCAGAATAAAATAAAAAAAAAGAGAAAAAAAAGGAGCGGTTGGGAGCTTCAGTCAACAACCGCCAGCCTGAAAGCAGCCCTCAGCCCCTCACCCAGACTGGCCAGGCACCCCAGTCCACCCTGATCCAGGACACCCTTCAGGGCAAACCAGCCGGCCCCCAGGCCTCTATCCTATATAGTAAAAGGGTAATATGCCTCCCGGCACCGGGATCAGCGGAGCCTCGAGGCCTCCTGGCACCGGATCAGCGTGAAAGGGGGCAGCGCCCAACCCCCCTGATCGCCCTGCGACTCTGTGTGTGACAGGGTGCAGTGCCCCACCCCTCCACCCACTACAGGCCCTGCTCTGTGTGTGACAGGGTAGAGCCATAACCTCCCCATCGGCCCTGCCTGAGTGTGACAGGTGGCGGCGCCCCAACCCCCTGATCTGCCCTGCTCTGTGTGTGACAGGGGGGAGCTCCCCAACCCCCTGATGGGCCCTGCTCTGTGCATGACAGGGGGGAGCTCCCCAACCCCCTGATGGGCCCTGCTCTGTGCATGACAGGGGGCAGCGCCGCAACCTCCCCATCGACCCTGCCTTCAGTGTGACAGGGGGCAGCGCCCCAACCCCCTGATCAGCCCTGCTCTGCGGGTGATAGAGGGCAGTGCCCCAACCCCCTGATCAGCCCTGCTCTGCGGGTGATAGAGGGCAGTGCCCCAACCCCCTGATCCGCCCTGCTCTGTGTGTGACAGGGGGCAGTGCCCCAACCCCCCAATCGGCCCTACCCTGAGCATGACTGAGGGTGGCATCGCAACCTCCCAATCCGCCCTGCTCTGTGCATGACAGGGGGCGGCGCCCCAACTCCCCAATCGGCCGTGCTCTGAGCCCGACCAGGGGCTGCACCTAGGGATTGGGCCTGCCCTCTGCCACCCAGGGAGCAGGCCTAAGCCAGCAAGTCATTATCTCCCAAGGGGTCCCAGACTGCGAGAGGGCACAGGCCGGGCTGAGGGACTCCCCCCTTCCCCCCCAAGTGCACAAATTTTTGTGCACCGGGCCTCTAGTCTATATATATAAAAGGCTAATGTGCTAAGTGTCTGACCGGTTGCTATGATGTGCACTGACCACCAGGGGGCAGATGCTCAATGCAGGAGCTGCCAAGCGGCAGTGACTTGGCAGCAGTGGTTCTCAGGTGATGCACCCCAAAACCAGAGAGGAGGGAGCCTGATTGATTCCTCGCGGGGCCGCGCGATTCCACCTTCGGCTGTGGGTTATGTTGTTGCTGGGGCACTATTGGCCCCGAATCTGGTTTACTGCACACATGCATTTGCGTTCCACACCCTGTATGAGGCAACTTTGCAGAGTGCCCTCTCGCACTCCGGGACCCCTCGGGGGATGTTGGAGAGCCAGTTTCGGCCCGATCCCCACAGGCCAGGTCGAGGGGCCCCACCTACTGGAGGGACCCCGCTCACTCCGTAGACGCCCTTCGAGCCATGGCACCACCCCAGGTGCGCCAGCTGGGGAGGGACTGCGGGAGGTTGGCTCCAGGGCGTGTCCAGCCCATCTTGCCCAGTCCTGCCCCATTGGCCACCTTCTAATTAATTTCCTTTCAATGTGCACGAATCCGTGCACTGGGTCACTAATAGTTGTATAAAATATTTTGGGAAGATGCCGAACCGGTTTGGCTCAGTGGATAGAGCGTCGGCCTGGGGACTGAAGAGTCCCAGGTTCGATTCCGGTCGGGGGCATGTACCTTGGTTGCGGGCACATCCCTACTGGGGGGCGTGCAGGAGGCAGCTGATCGATGTTTCTCTCTCATCGATGTTTCTAACTCTCTATCTCTCTCCCTTCTTCTCTGTAAAGGTTCAATAAAATATATTTTAAAAAAAAATATTTTGGGAAGAAAACAGGCGATTTTAGCCTATACTAAAATGATGTCCTTGGCCTCCTTGCTGCACACTCAGCGTGGCGGCCGCAGGCTCCCACTCCAGCCCCTGAGTCCACAGGAGCAGGCTCTGAAGGCGTGTGGCGTGTCCCATGCCTGTGCTGTGAAGCCCTGGTGCCAGCTACTGTTGTGACTGCATGTTCTAGTGTCAGACCTAATGAGTTTAGGAGGAAACTCTGTAATATCACATGTAATGCAAAACTGCTCCTAAGCCCATTCACTTCACTCCGGTTGCCAAGTCCTTCCCATGCTGCCTTGGGCAGTGGCGTCCCACACCACCGCTCCCGTGGGAGCCTCTGCAACACGTGGCACTCCCAGGCACCCGTCCCCCACCCCCAGCCGGTGCCCTGGGTCTGCAGTCCGTCTCCCTCAGCGTCTCGAAACCCTCAGCCGGGTCCTGCCCCTCCCCTCCTCGCAGTGACCTGTGCTCACCTCCTCCTACCTGCCAGGTGGTGGCTCCTCCCTGCTGGTGGCCCAGTAATATGTGTCCTGTGAGCGGGAGCCCTGAGCACGCTGGGCAGGGCAGGAGGCACGGTCCCACCCCGAGGTGACACAGAGCAGGCCCTCAGAGACTGGTTCTTGGTTTGGAAAAGCTTGCTACCAACACAGAGGGACACACCTTTCAGTTCACGCTAACGCCATGGAGGGCTGAGTGAGCTCCCTGGCTCGTGGCCTCTCGATGGTGAGTTAGAGGCAAACGAGCAGATGGTCCAGCGCCTGCTCCCTCCTGTCCTGCCTCGGCTCACTCAGGACTGTGTGCGAGTCCTGCTCGGGAGGGTCGCTGTCGCTGCTGCGTCACCGGGCGTGGGGGACACGATGGCCCGCAGGTGGGGTTCAGCATGGCGGCAGCGAGCGAGCTCAGGTCAGCTCTGACTTAAACAGCAGGCACGGGGGCTGGTTTCCCCCGCACCAGTCGGTGCAGCCTGTCTGCCTTGTAGAAGAGTCACAGTGGTATGGGTGTTTCTAAAAAGGCGCCACAGGTCCCCCTCCTCTGTTAGGGGTGTGTGTGTGTGTGTGTGTGTGTGTGTGTGTAAAGTGGTGCTGTGAGCATGTTCCTCTGACACGTTTCTCTCCTTCCAGTTCCAGTTACTCTTCTGATGCTCTGGATTTCGAGACTGAGCACAAATTGGACCCCGTGTTTGATTCTCCAAGAATGTCCCGGCGTAGCTTGCGCCTGGCTACCACTGCGTGCAGCACTGAGGGGGGCCAGGCGGGGGACGCTGACTCCTGCCTCGGCAGCACAGCCTCCCTGAAGGACAGAACGGCCAGGTGAGCCCGCCTTGGTGCTCACACACGAGCTCACACCAGGTAGAGCCCAGCGCACACACTGGTGGCCTGGAAGACCAGCTCTTGGATTTGAGGGCAGGCGTGCACACAGACCCACAAGTGGTCTCGTGGCTGTGCTGTCAGTAGGGCTGTTGGCGTTGCTGTGCTGAGGGCTTACAGACCTGGGAGGGTGTGGGTGCCCCTCACGTGGGCACAGGCCGCCAGAGGCTGCTGGGCGGGGCCATTGCAGCCAGTCTGTTACTGAAACCTGTGCAGAACCAGACTGCCCGTGCCCAGAGGAGTACAGTGGGCGAGCTCGGTGTGCGTTCGCGACAGAGTGGACCTGAAGGTCTCCTGTGGGCACGTGAGAGTGACAGGTTTCCCTGCAGGCTCTGCTGTCGGGAGCGGGGAAGGTGCTGTTAGCAGGGATGCTGCTGGCCCGGCGGGGCTGGATGGCATCTGCAGCCCTGCTCTGGTCGGGGTCCTCTCGGAGTTTAGAGACGGAGTTTGCACCTCCCTCCCCCTGGAGACTCAGCAAGAGACCACGAGCTGCAGGTGGTTACAGCTGTGCCTACTGCCAGCTCCCACCCAGCATTGCTCCCTCAAGGGGCTTCTGCTCCTGGTCTTAGCGATCTACAGGGTCTGAAAGCGTTAGTGTTCAAGGCTTTCATCTTTGTCACTTGTGCTCACTGGGAATGGGGGTTATTTTAGATTACAGCCTTTGCTTGCCGGACGTAATGTCTTTCCTGGTGACTGAGGAGTGGAATGGGGTGTGCGAGTGTGTGGGCACTTGGTTTAAAAAGGAAGGGAGGGGTAGACTTAGAAATCATATGCTTTTTTATTTTTATATTTAGGCTGTTTTTATACGAGGTTATTTTAAGTTTTAACCACTACAGTTTTAGAAGGAGCTCTTGGACCCCAGCTTAGGACTCCCTTTTCCAGATCAGTGGGTGTTTCATTGCAGCAGAGAGATGTACAAAGATGCTGCCTTAAAAATGCTTTGTGTAGCCCGGCCGCGTGGCTCAGTGGTTGCACATGGACCCATGAACCAGGAGGTCACGGTTCCATTCCCAGTCACAGCACATGCCGGGTTGCAGACTCGATCCCCAGAGTGGGGCATGCAAGAGGCAGCCGATCGGTGATTCTCTCTCATCATTGATGTTTCTGTCTCTTCCTCTCCCTTTCTCTCTAAAATCAATAAAAATATATTTTTTTAAATTTTTAAATGCTATGTTTATTCTCAAAGGTTTTGTGTGTGTAAAATATAATCATTTTGTATTTACAAGAAAAAGTCTATGAACTTATTCCTTATTCCTTTCTTTTTAGAACAGCAAAGCAGCACAGAAGTGCGAGCAAACTGGCTTTTAGTGTAAACCGCCCCTCGAGGCAGGTTGCTGCTGGCCAGAGCAGCGGTCTGCAGGGCGCGGCCTGTCTACGGCCGCCCGTGCTGGACGAGTCTCTGATCCGAGAACAGACCAAAGTGGACCACTTCTGGGGTGAGTTGTCTGCGGTGTGATTATCGCTCAGATTGTTCGGGAAGGAGGGAGGTCATGGCCAGTGGAGCCCCATAGGTCAGGGTGTTCCTCAGGCTCACAAAGCCCACACGGGCAGCGGCATAGGCTGCGTCACCGTCCACTGGTCAGGCAGCAGGCGGAGAGCCGCTGGTCAAGCGCGCCGCTTGTGGGCACTGGCCGTCCGTGAGCAGTGAGCTCAGGCTCCCTCGGCCTCGGCAGCGGGCAGGCCGTGTTTGTGAGCCATTGGACAGCACCCAGAGTAGACATAGTGACTGAGCTGACTTGACTGAGGCAGCCATAGGGCGACGCCACTCCTGCCAGGAATGGCAGCTTCGGGCGGCAGCTCTGATGGCGCAGACCCGTGCTGTGTCCCCTCCGTGCCCTGGCCGGCCTCAGGGACAGAAGCCCTGGGCTTGTTCCTGGGGTTATGTGCTGCTCTAGGGAGCGAGGCAGCGAGCAGGGGGGGTGGGGAGGGGTTTGCCGTGTCTGAGAAACGGCTGGTCCCGCAAATCCTGCCTGCATGCTGCGTCCTTAGCACGGGCAGTGTGCGCATGTGGGTGCATGCATGCATTTTTGTCGATGTCCTTCCACCTCCGTCAAAAGACGGTGTGTATGTATTGGAGAAATTGCCATTGATGTTAGGAGTTTTAGGAAGTAAATCTTGACCAGCGCCATAACGCTGAGTCATTAACCATTGTAACCTTTACTTTTTTGAGTGGGTTTTGCTCTGTTCTGATCATTTGAGCTCAATTGCAAAAATATGTGTGTTTTAGGTCTTGATGATGATGGAGATCTTAAAGGTAATGACTCAGTCCTTTTTCTGCCCTCCATTTTAAGATAGAGTGTGAGTGAGGGTCCACAGGTTGTGAGCAGCAGGCCCCCTCTGCTTTTTGAAACCTTCAGGTGGAAATAAAGCTGTCGTTCAGGGAAATGGCAAGGTGGCCGCAGACGCAGCCTGGAGCAACGGCTACACCTGCAGGGCCTGCACCCTGCTGTCCGAGCGCCAGGACACGCTCCCCGCGCACGGCGCCTCCTCCAGGGTCTACTCGAGGGACAGGAGTCAGAAACGTAAGTCCCGCTCGCTTGTTTAAGAGGTAGGAAAAGATTCCACGTCCCCTCTTACAAACCTGGTGTCACAGGCCTCAGCATCTGCACTTTTTCTGTCGTAGACTTGAACTCAAAATTATCCTATAAAAGTTTAAGAAATGCACCAAAAAGTAGCTGTGCTCCTTCTTATCCTCTTTCAAGTTACATTTATTTAAAAATATATTTTGATTGATTTCAGAGAGGAAGGGAGAGGAGGAAAGAGATAGAGAGAGTCATTGGTCCAGCTGCCTCCTGCACACCCCACACTGGGGATGGAGCCCGCAACCCGGGCATGTGCCCTGACCAGGAATCAAACCCAAGACCTCCTGGTTCATGGGCTGACGCTCAACCATTGAGCCACGCCAGTCAGGCCATCAGCTTACATTTCATGTGGTTCGTGTTTCTGTCCTGGGAGTGTCTGAAAGTCTGTAAAGTTGCACTTAGATGAAGCTGCTGGGACTGTGCGGTCACTTTCAGACACACGTGCACCCACGGAGCAGCTCCACAGGGTGCTTTGCCTCCTGCCAGAGGGGCTCATGCCGGCAGGAGTGAGGACGCAGTCCCTAGTCTCCAGATTCATGATCGAGGGAGCTTCATTTCGGGGACAGCTCAGCCCTGGCCTGTTGGGGTGGCAGCTTCATTTCCTGGCCCCGCGGGCAGGCACGGCACTGGCAGCAGGTGCTGGAGCATGGAGGCCCTGGGAGGGGCTCTGGAGCTATGCGACTGTTGGAACTGCCATGGCCTCCGCAGGCCGGGCTGCAGGGCTGCCTCCTGCCCCTGAGCTGCAGGCCTCCCTCCAGGTTCTGTCGTGTGGCTGAGATGCCCCTGCTGGCTCCGGTCCTCCACGCCCCCCAACTTCCTGCCTGTGGTCCCTGCTCCCATGCTCGTGGGAGGCTAGGGAGCCCTGGGCCGAAACTGCATCACCTCGCTTCCGAGTCCTTGCTCCTGTGTGCTCAGTCTGAGTGTTGGTCAGCCTGCAGGGCTGGAGGCCACACCCGGCAGGTGACCAGGTGGGGACAGAAGGTGCCAGGAGAGTAGGGCTGTGTCTGAGCGTGAGTGTGCTCAGTTAACATTTCTCAGGTGACTGTGGACATAATGGACAATGGTACCAGGACACAGAGGTCTTGTCACAGCTGCTGATGCTTGTGGTTCTGTCTGCTGTGGCGTGAGGGACACAATAGGAAAGCAGAAAGGGGAGGGCGAGGGTAGATGAACAGGAGGACTTCCTTTCTAACATGGCGACGCATCCAACCTGGGTAGGCCTTGTGGAGCCCGCATCGCCAAGCACGCCCTCTGCTGCGGGCTCTGCCCCAGGGTCCCGGCCCTCCCGGCAGCACTGCCTGTCCCCACCCTGCAGGCTGCCACACTGAGGCTCAGCTGTGCAGTGTGTCCACGTCCTGCATGGTTCAGGGTTCAGGATCTGGAGAAGGGCCGCGCGTAAATGACAGACAAGACAAGAAATAATAATTTGGAAATATTGGGGGCCAGGCGGAAAGCCCAATGCAAGGGAAAGGACTTCCCCTTGTGCCCAAGCCTTGCCAACCTTTTATTCAATTTTGAATACACATCTAGCCCTTACGCCGGTAATTGCAGTAACAGACAGACTATCTTAAAGGTCAGTAAATATTAGAAGGATTTACTCTGAGACTCTTTGGTCAGGACCTAGCTTGAGCCCCCATTATCTGGACTAAACAATCGGTGCGTAGCTCTGGCCCTTGCCAGGGCTCAAGGTTCACCAGCGTTCCGGCTCCTTGTTTACATTCTCTGAGAGTGAAGACAATGGGCGGCTTCCCACATCTGCAACCTGCTGGGTGATGGAGCTTGGGGCTGGCCTCGGGCATCTTGCCTGCAGGTGTCATCCTGGGATCCCACTGACCCGGTCACTGTCCCACTGCGGCTCTAGGAGGGTCTCAGCCCAGAGACTTGCCAGTTCTTCATATTTTCATACTTTAAACATTTTTCAGTCTGATGGGTGAAAATTGGGACTTTGGTGTTTTTTATCAGGGGACTGACCCTGCGTTACCTCTTAATAAATGGCTCTGCTTTCCAGCCTCTGTTCAGAGTGCAGGCAGCAGAACAAGGCTCTTATAGAAATGCCAGCCCCCGGGCTCGACTGCTTCACGAAGCCGTTTGCAAAAAAGCTCTACTTTTACTTCTTTAAAATGACCCCAACCCCGTCCCCCCCAGCCCGCTGCCTCCTGCCCGTCGTCTGAGTCGCTGAGGCTTCTGCACAGGGCAGTGTGAGCCGAGGTTCAGCGCGCCTCCTCGCAGACCGGGTGGTCTCCAGTGGGCGGTGCGCTTGCCCGGTGGGGCCCTCAGTGACGTGAAGAAGCTTTTCCAGGAATAAAGGTTTCTAGCAACTGAACCTTGTAGCGTATCCCCCCACGCATGTTAGGGTCACAGAGGGAACGTGTCAGGGTCCCATCGTGTGTCCTGGAGCTAGGGCGCTGATCGAGGCGCGCTGTGCGACAAGGCCTGGTGCAGCGGCTCCGTGAGTGCACAGCTGCCTCCAGAGGCCACGCCTCTGTCTCTGGTCCCCTCGAGTGCTGTGGCAAGGACCTGGGAGGTGCGCTGGCCTCCCCTGGCATCCGTCCTCCAGGCAGCAGTGCAGGAGGAGCATGTGTGTGAGCAGCATTGGGTGAGGTGAGCTCAGACGGGGTCTCGTGTGAAGATGGCCAGAGAGACTCGTGGCGGCAGCTCCGCCTCGTCAGGGTGGCGTGCCACTCCCGGCAGCGCCCTTGTCGTCCCCTTCCCCAGTTGTTGTCTGGTGTCCATTTACAAAGCGATTCTGGTTTGCTTGACACGAATGGTTTGGCTCTGATTGGTCGGGGAGGAAATGCTGGCTTTGTGGGAGGCAATTAACTGTGTCCACGGTTTTTTGATAGGCGGTGCGTCTCTCTACGTGGATAGGATTCTGTGGCTGGCCACGTACGCTTCGTCATCCTTTTCATCATTCTTAGTGCAACTTTTTCAAGTGGTTTTAATGAAGCTCAATTATGAATCAGAAAATTCCAAATTGAAAAGCTATGAATCAAAAGATCGTGAATCAGAAAGCTTTAAGTCAGAAAGCCATGACTCACAAGGTACTTCAATACATTTTTTCTCTTTTTTCCACCAAATAATGCTTTCAAGGTGGAGAAAGCACTCCTTTTCCCAGCGTGGCGCTCACGCTTCTGCTCGCACGGTCTCGGCACGACTCTCCTGGCTCAGGCTTTCCTCTGGGAGCTGGCGGAGGGCTTCCTGTCTTTTGTGTGTGGCTCCGTTTTCTGACAGTTGACCAGTGTTTAAACATTTTTAAGTCACTTTAAAAAATATATATTTCTTTATTGATTTCAGAGAGGAAGGGAGAAAGAGAGAGAGAAACATCAATGATGAGAGAGGATCATTGATTGGCTGCCTCCTGCACGCCCCCTCCTGCACGCCTCCTGCAACCCAGGCATATGCCTTTGGCCGGAATCGAACCTGGGACCCTTCAGTCCGCAGGTTAATGCTCTATCCACTGAGCCAAGCTGGCTAGGGCTTAAGTCACTTTTTAAAAATCCTCATGCGAGGATATGCTTATGGATTTATTTTCGTTTTTAGAGAGAGGGGTAGTGGGGAGGAGAGAGAGAGGGGGAGACATCCATCGGTTGCCTCCGGCATGTGCCCTGACTTGGAATCGAACCCCCACCCTTTGGGTGTACAGGAGGACGCTCCGAACACCTCAGCCACACGGCCAGGGCTTTAAGCCACCTTTTAAATAAAAATTTAATATGCTCAGTTTCTGATTCTCTTTTAAAGCAAAAACAATTTATTTGAATGGCATTTAGAACGATGTTTGGACGCATTCAAGCAGCCCCTGTGCATTGTGTTGGTGGGCGTACTGTTTAGCTAGGGGGGCCTGAAACTCTCTTCCTGTCTCCTGTGCTCCTGCCTGAGCGAGCCCCCAGCTGTGCTGAGCCGGTGGCGCACGTGTGCTCTGCCTGCCCGGCTCCTGGGCCGAGGAGGCGCTGGAACGCGGAGCTCTCTAAGCCTCTTCTGCGTGTGTTGCAGCTCGTTCCGATCCCTGTGGGAGGAGGACAGGAACAGAGTTTCTCAGAGCGGACGGAGGCCTCAGTGTGAATGGGGAGTCGTGTAAGTATGGCCCGTCCCGCACCTGCTCTCGGCTGATCCCCAGGTCACACGCAGGCCCCTGACACGGGGCATCACTCCGTGAACTCGCGCCTCCCTGGGTGGGTGGGGCGGCCAGAGCTGCTGCTTAATCCTTAGCAATAGAAGCTCATGCCACCAGGTTCATTTGCTTTGTCTTTTCTCTTTTTCATAATCGAGTTTCCTAATTTTTTCAAACTGCCACTGTTGTGCACAGTTTTCGAATGGACAGGGTTTGCCTATTAACTGCTTGTCACCACCACCCGCAGGCGATGATTTTCGGGGGACGGGCACGGAGCACCTCGAAACCCACACAGCCACCTCCCTGTGGTCCCCCAGGACAGAGAGGGCAGCAGGGACCACGCGGCCCACCCTGTCTCGTGCAGGTTGTCTCTCACTCTGCTCCATTCTTGTCGTGTTCTCCACAAATGCCTGTGGTCCTTGTCCGCATTGGGATCCAGATGCCCATTAGAAAAGGACAGGATTCAAGCTGACTTTGGTTTAAAGTGTGGAGGCTCTCTCTCTTGAAAGCGTATTTAGTGTGAATTAAATGAATGAAAAAAGAACTTACTTGAGGTTTAATGAAAGGGTTAGCAGAGGCTGGTGTGAGAACGCATCCTGCTCAGCGACGGCCGTCTGCCCCTCCCCGGGCAGCGGGGAGATGTCCGTGGAGTTCGGTGTCTCCGGTTTGTAGCTGTAAGTTTCTTGGTAAAGGGGCACCTTTTTAGGGCAGCCTTTTTTTTTTTTTTTTAAGCTGAGCTTCAAAAATAGTTGTCAACTGTTAATTAATAAACATAAAACAGTCGACTTTTAAAACTCTCTTAAACCATATTTCTTTGCATATCGGCCATGTTGGAATTACGTCATAGTTTCAGGAGTCGGCACACACGTGCTAATAGGAGTGGATAGCTCAACAATCCCTCTTAAAGACGAAGCAGGACGGCTTGGAGCTGTGTCGTGCGTGACGTGCACTGTGACCGGGCGCTGTGTGTGCTGCTCGCACCCCGTGCCGCTGTGCTCCAGAGCCCTCCCACTGGGAAGCGTTGGCCCATGGTTTCCATCTGGTCCTGAGGGGTCCTGTCTCGGCTGAGCGTGTGAACTGGTGTCTGCGGGGTTTTACGTTCCTCTCTCCGTGTGAATCCTACAGACACCGCCGCCAGTCTGTGGGCAGCTGCCCCGCCATGGCCTCCCGGGCGTCCCGTCTGCATCCCCGGGCAGGAGGGAGGGAGGCGTTCACACAGCAGCCTCTTCAGAGTTCATGTCAGTGTCTTGCTTAGATGCTTTGTTTTTGTTTTTCTTGAGAAGGGAGTCGAGTTCCTCAGAGGAGAATTGGGGTAAAATCAGACTAGCAGGTGTTTTCTGCCGTGTGGTCGCTGTGGAGAGCTGGTGCTCTGGGTCTTGTGTGTGAGTGTGCCCCCCGCACGCGTCTGTCTGCCACAGGTCACGTCGCGGAGCGGGCGCTGCGGAGGATCGGAGCTGCAGGGCGGTCTGTGTCGCAGGCCGTGTGGTCGGCCCTCTGGTTGGCCGCGGCGGCTCCAGGTGGTTATGCTGGCTCTGTGCTCACTCTCCCGGGCTGGGCAGCTAACACTGCAGGGAACGACTCCCCTAACCCGCGGACATCCCCGCCTGGCCCGTGCCTGCTCCCCCTGTGGCGAGCTTCCTTCTGGGCTTGGTGCTGTGAGCGTCTGGCCGCCTGTTTGGCCGTAACTAGATGCATGCTCTGTGTCCCCTCCCAGTCGTGTCTGGTGTGCTGATGAGCACTCTGTGCGGCTGCAGCCTCTGCTGTCCATGTTGGAGCGTGTGGATTCCTGCTGTGCTGACCAGCACCCCTTAACATACCTGCTCCTGAACTGCAGCCCCTCAGCTTCCCAAACGTCTGTCCGTCAGTTTCCCGGTGCTCCCAGCTTGGCCGTCCCTAACACGGTTCGCTTAGGAGCCTGGCTTTCCTGAGAGCACTCCCCGCGACGGTCCGTGTGTCCTCTTTCAGGGACGGCAGCCTCTGCAGTGTTCTGGTGGCTGGGGAGCGGATGGTACCAGTTTGTGACTTTGATTTCTTGGCTGAACGTGTTTCTTCTTACAAGGTAAGGAACCTGACATCACATCCGCTTTGTGTTTTAAAGAACTGACTTTGTGCCCTAGCCATTTTGGCTCAGTGGATGGAGCTTCAGCCTATGGGCTGAAGGGTCCCAGGTTCGATTCCGGTCAAGGGCCTGTACCTTGCTTGCAGGCTCCTCCCCGGCCTGGGCCCTGGTCAGGGTGCCTGCAGGAGGCAACCCATCAATGTGTTTCTTTCACATGGATGTTTCCCTCTGTCTTCCCCTCTCTCTTCTATTCTCTCTAAAACAGTGGTTCTCAACCTTCTGGCCCTTTAAATACGGTTCCTCATGTGGTGACCCAACCATAAAATTATTTTCGTTGCTACTTCATAACTGTAATGTTGCTACTGTTATGAATCGTCATGTAAATATCTGATGTGCAGGATGGTCTTAGGCGACCCCTGTGAGAGGGTCGTTCGACCGCCAAAGGGGTCGCGACCCACAGGTTGAGAACCGCTGCTCTAAAAGATCAATGGAAAAATATCCTTGGGTGAGGATTAACAAAAAACAAACAAACTGATTTTGTGCTAATTGTGGGACATTATTTGATTTATTGTTTTATAATGACTTAGTTTATACTTATAGTCTTGTAGTATGGTATGTTAAAGCCCTGCATTCCCACGTCATTTTATGTTTTAAGAAATGCTCTCATGTTCTTACGGGAGGGTCACTGAGGGAGGAGGCCCTGTCAGTGCTGGGGCAGCTCCCACGGCCCAGGTTACCTTGGGGCCCATGAGCGAGGCACCCGCCAGCCCCCCCCCCCGCCGTGCTCCCAGCGTGGCCTGTGTGTGATTGTTGACGTGGGCCAAGCCACCACTTAGAGGCCGGGCTCCTGTAGTGGAGACACACCTGGTGGGGAAACTGTAACTGCATCTCTGTGGGCTCCTCTCAGGACTCGGGGGCAGGCGGGGAGGTGTCACCTGGAGAGGGCAAGTGAACGGGGAACCCTGCCTTGTGCTTCCTCATGGCAAATGTTTTCCTGGTTCCTAGGTGCCTTCGGGATATTTGCAAGTTTCTCATCTTGCTCATTCCACTGCTTCTCCTACTCGGTGAGTAGGTGTGACTGCGCTCCCTGGGAGGGGCCTCCTTTGTGGGAGGCGGGTGTGCCTGGGCCGACCGCCGGGTTTTCTCTCCTTCAAGGTGCCAGCCTTTCCTTACGAGGCCAGGACGGCTTCCTCTCCCTCCTGCCTGTGTTCAACTGGACACACACCCTCAGAACACAGAGGGTGGATGACCCCAAAGACATGTTCACACCTGAGACTTCTCACCTGAGCCAGCCTCCAGAGGTAACCAGTTCAAAGCCCTCACCTGGCCTTGCAGGTGCAGGGGGGCCCTGTTTTAGGAAATACTTTTAAATATCAAGCTCCTTAAATGCTCTGAAATAGTACAGATAATGCATCGGTAAAGTCACCTCCTAATCCAGTTAATCTAACTTGAAAAATAGAGTGCTCATTGCTAGGGAAATATAGAAAGCACAGAGAGGAAATGAACACCACCACTAGCTTGCCATGTAGGGACTCCACTGATGGGCATGTTTGCATATTTTCCTTTCATGTATCTGTGTGCGTTATAGTTGACATTTTGCTGTCATATTCTGTCTTGGAGTTTTTTGGGGGGTTTGTTAAAGATTTTTTATTGATTTTTAGAGAGAGAGGAAGGGAGAGGGAGAGAGAGAGAGAAAGAGTGACACATCGATGGGCTGCCTCCCACACACCCCCTCCTGGATGGAGCCCCAAACCTGGCACGTGCCTCGGCCGTGAATGAAGTGGCGACACCATGGTGCACAGGATGACCCAGCCCCGGCCACTCCGGCCAGGGCTCTGCCTTTAGCTTTGGCCTGCCCGGTAGCGAGGTTACCTGATGCCCGATTTGGATGTCTCACTCGTTGCTGGGGGGAACGTCCCCTTCCTGCTTTAGGGTGCTGCGGAGGCGTCTCCCTGGCGTTGGATGAGTGAGGTGGAGAGGCAGGTGACCTCTCTGTCCGGACAGTGTCAGAGCCGCGACGAGAAGCTTCGAGAACTGACAGCTTCGCTCCAAAAGCTGCAAGTGCGGGTGGACCAGATGGACGACGGGGGTGCCGGGGTGTCGTCCCTGGTGACAAGCGTGGTGGGGCAGCACTTGAAGGACCTTGGAGCCAGTGGGCTGCTGGGCTCCCAGGTGAGGCATTTCCCTCTGGGGCTATGGTCAGGAGGACACAGCGTGGGCCTGGCCTTGCTCTTCCTGTTGGACCTTAGGGCGTCGGCATCAGTGTGCGGAGGGCGGGCTGGCGTTCTTTCCTGAGAACACCAAGTCATTAGACATGCGCGCAGCGGGCGTGGCTCCAAGGGGGGGGGGGGGCAGCACTGGTCACAGCTCTGCGTGGCTGTGCCGCCGGGCGAGCTCAGAGTCCCACCCGGCCGGAGCCTGGGTCCCCCGAGCATCTAGCTGAGGCCCGAGTGCTCCCAGCAGGGACGCTCGTGACAGGGAGCTCCCACACAAGAGGGTGGCCAGCAGCCGCCCCTCGTGCATACGGCTCATTTGCGTTCTCTTTAAAGAAGAAAATGACATGTAGAAAAGGCAGGATCCGTTTCTCTGGAGTTGAGATCTAAGTCTGGTTGGCTCAGTATGCTTGGCCCTCTGTTCTTGGCCACCTCCGAGGTTTGAGCACTGGTCACGGTGACCCCAGAGGGAACCCCAGCTTGTCGGGGGAGCCACGTGGGTGTCTTTTCTCCTGAGCTGCCGGCACGGTCTCGGGTCTCCGACGGCGGTGGAGACGAGAGCCTGGTTGGTGGTGGTGGGCCTTCCCGGTGCTCTGCCACGTGGTGACCAGACACTCTCCATACTCGGGCATTTTGTGTGGAAATAACGTGCCAGGGTTTTGTTGGTTTGTCGCTTACCTTTCTCCACCATTTGTTCTCATTTCTCTCCAAGGCCGACGCGGTGACCTCCCACCACGAGCAGTTATCGCGCATCTCAGACCTGGAGGACCTTCTGGGGAAGCTGGCGGGAAAGTTGGAGGTATTCCTTCTCGTCGTGTGGCCTCGGCAACGTGCTCTCCTACGTGAGAGCCCACGGGGGTCGGTGTTCGCACGCCCCGGCCTTGGAAGTGCCCTTTCGGGGCATCTGCTGCCGTCCCTCATGGATGTGAAGGAGGCCTCTCCGGCCGCAGGGTTTCCCTGGGAGGTTCCGTGTGTGGCTGTGATGCTTCATGAGCATGTCCAGCTCATGGTCCGAGGTGTCTTTCGAGGGGAGGCCTGCACCCAGGGATCGGCCAGGCCACAGGGCAGGGCTGCGGACGCCAGGGGCCGGCTGAGTCTGTGCCTCCTGTTTGTCACAGCCACCTCCAGAGGCACCTTGTGTGCAGACGAGAAGTCAGTTTCTGGAGGGAAAGTCTGTGTCTCAGATGCTGATGGAGACAGAGGACGGAGGCCAGGCGCTGGGCTGGCACAGAGCAGGGCATAACAGGAGGCTGTCAGCTGACCCAGGGGGAGGCAGGGCACAGCCACGACCGAGTCAGAGCGGTGAGGCCCGAGGCTGCGAGAAGGCCTGTCCGCCTGGCACAGAACCCGCGCCTGCGCTTTGAGCGGACCTGCCACCCCCCTTTGTGTGGGCGTGTGTTCCTGTCCTGTGCTGCCATGGAGGTGACCGCCAGGGCCCTGGGCTGGTCCGGAGCCGCGGATGTGGGACATGCACCAGCTGCTCCTGTGTGACTGCTCCTCTCTCAGTGTCTGGAAAGCAAACCCTCCCCTCCAGCCGGCAGCCGGGCTGGGGCTGTAGGGGAGGGACCCAGGCAGACCTGTGGCTTTACACTACGTAGGTGTGTGTAGTCAACCACACGGGTGGCTTCATGAAGAGCCAGCATGGCATCGTGAAAACAGATGGTTTCTCGTACCTTCTAGGCCATCCAGAGGGAACTGGAGCAGACCAAGCTGAGGACAGAGAGGTAGGAGGCTCAGATGCGCCAGGTCCGTCGTGTCGTGGGGCTGCCACCTGGGGTGACCAGCTCCGGAGGAACACAGAGCTGTGTGTCTTCCTGGGAAGGGCCTGTCGGGTCTGCTGCTCTCCTCGCAGCACCCCAAGGGCAGGGCACCCCTTTGACCTGGAGTGCTTGGAGGGCCACCCTCGGGGCACAGATAAACCCAGGCTCGTGTCACAGTGGGGGGCTCGGTGCCTGGAGATCTCTGGCACGTGGGCATCGAAGCTCGGCCCTTGTCCTCTGGGCAGGGCCTGCGTGTGAAACGGCCTTTGCACCACACTGCAGCTGGCCCCTCGGAGCAGGGCTCCAGCCCTTCTAGCCGTCCCTCTGCTGTCCAAACAGCCTGCTGCCTCGGCAGGTCCTGGGCTCCTCACTGTGCCCCGTGCATCCCTCTACAGCCAGCCCTCCCCCGAGCCCTCGGACACTGGACTCCCCTTCTCACTCTTCACTCCTTAGTTTCATCACACAAGCCCCTCCCCCGCCCTCTAGGTTGTCTAAATACAATACTTCACCCTTCGTTGCTCAGTGATTCCTGAGGCTCAACTGGGGACCCTGTCCCCTCTGGCTGCTGTGTCTGGCCTGTGGTCGGGCTGGACACGTGTGCTGTCTGTCTGTGTCTGTGGTGTGTCTGTGTGTGTGCCCGCCCGGCAGTCCAGCTGGACCCAGTGTGTCTGTGTGTCTGTATCTGGCTGGCGGCCGGGCTGGACCCGGTGTGCTGTGTGTGTGTGTGTGTGTGTGTGTGTGTGTGTGTGTGTGTGCTGTGTGTCTGTGTGTCTGTGTCTTTGTCTAGCTGGCAGTTGCACTGGACCCGTGTGCTGTGTGTCTGTGTCTGGCGGTCGCCCCCATCAGCACACGTGGGGCAGGTGCACCCTTGGGCGAGGGGGACCCTCAGGGACCCAGGCTGAGTGTGTGGAGCTCCTGTGCATGAGACGCAGGCTGCCGTCACCCACTGTGTCTGGGGCCGCGCTTCTCCCGAGTTCACCGAGCCTGTTCTCCCCCCACCCCAACCGCCAGCGCGCCTGGGCAGGAGCAACACCTGCTGTCCATGGTGGCGCAGCTGGAGCGCGAGCTGGAGCTCCTGAGGTCAGACGTGGCGGCATGGCGGCCGCTGAGGAGCAGCTGTGAGGAGGCCCACACGGTCCTCGGGAAGGTAAGCCTCCTCTGACCCTACCTCTCTACCGGATCGTAGAGCGTAGAGCACCTGCTCCCGCTGCTGCCCAGGCGCCGTTCGGTACAGAAGTGTGGGGAGCAGTCATGCCTGTGGGCGTTTCTGGAAACAGTTACATTTAAAGTGCTCTGTGCCCCTCACCCGGGGGCCTCAGTGCTGGGTGGGCGAGGCTGGACGGCGCCTCCTCCTCGGCCCGAGGCACAGGCCCCGCTTATGCCGCGTCCGCTCCCACGCCTGTTCTCTGATCTACTCCAGCGTGTCTGGAGGGGTTCTTACATTTAACTGAGGGGGGAATCACCCGGCCGGCGTGGCTCAGTGGTTCGGCGCAGCCTATGAACCAGGAGTTCAGGGTTTGATTTCCGCTCAGGGTTGGGGGCGTGCAGGAGACAGCCGATCAATGATTCTTGCTCATCATTGATGTTTCTATCTCTCTCTCCCTTCCTCTCTGAAGTCAATGAAAACATTTTAAAGGGGCTTGGGGGTCGTGCAGCATTTCCATGATGGACGTGAAGAGCTGGGGGACACTGCCATCGTGTCTAAGGGGAGGGGCATACAGAGCCGCGTGATTTCTCGTCTGTGTCCTCGTGGTTTTATTAGGTCGATGCCCAAGTCCGAGAGACCGTCAGGCTCCTGCTTTCCAGCGACCAGCAGGACGGCTCCCTGGACTGGCTGCTGCAGAAGCTGTCGGCGCAGTTCGTCACAGAACCAGGCCGCAGTGCCTGCTCTGAACCCGCGTGGCCACACTCTGTGTGCCAGGGGCTGGGGCGGTGGGAGCCCTGTGGGCAGGGTGGGCGCCCTCCCATGCCCTTCGCGTGGCCCCGCCGGATGCAGACTGCAGTTTGGATTTCCCAAACATCCCCATGCCTTCATCCGCAACATAGCTCCTGACAGTGCTCTCCCTGAAACGCAGGCTCCGCGCCTGCCGCTAACACGTAGCCTTGTCTCCCCGCCCCCGTCGGGTCCCCTCCTGCGCTGCCTCCGCCCAGCAAGCTCGCGTCATCGTGAACAACGCGCTCAAGCTGTATTCCCAGGACAAGACCGGCATGGTGGACTTCGCCCTGGAGTCTGGCGGTGAGTGAGCCCCTCTGGTGACTGCCAGAGGCCACCTGCTGGCAGGTGCAGCCGTAGGGGCTGCCACTCCCCGTCCAGCACCAGGACTCACTCGGGCTTTCGGGGCTCCTCCTTGCCAGTTGCTCGCGCTCCAGACGGCCTGGCTCTCCCCACGCCCAGCGCTGTGGTGAGGCCGTCGGCTAAATCTCAGTTGGGGGGCCTTTCCACGGCTCCAGGGCTCTTCCAGCTCTCAGGGTCCCCCCACTGTGGGTGGTTGGTTGCTGTGGTCTTGAGTGTCGTGCAGTGTGTGTGTGTAAACGTCGCAGGTGGTACATGCTTGTTGTGTATCCTCGCTTGATATGTTTTTATTGTTTTTTGAGAGAGGGAAGGGGGGAGAGAGAACATCCAAATGAGAGAAACATCGGTTGGTTGCCTCCCGCACGCACCCCAACCGGATGGAACTCGCAATGGCCAGGGCGCGTCTTTACGAATTGAAGGCAGCACCAGAAGAAAGACACTCACTGTGTTGTGACCCCGTCTCTGTGGTGGTCGCCGAGGTGACCTGCAGGAGGTCATGGGCGGCAGGCAGTTTCTTCCCATGTCTCCCAGGAGGCTGTGCTCGCTGTGTGGATGCGGGTTCCTTCCGGAACTTGGCGAGACTCCCTCCAGCGCCTGCCTCCTGCCGGGACCACAGTCCCCAGGGACAGGTCCTCAGGCGTAGAAATGCAGCAAACCAGCGGAGAGAGGGCGGGGTTCCTCAAGGAATGAGGCGAGTGTGGTCTGTCAGGGCAGCGTGCCGCCTGCCTGCAGGCTCTGGACCGAGATCTCAGGCCGATGGAGTTGAGAAATCAGACTGTGGCTCGGGGAAGGGCTGGGTCCACATACCTGCCTTCTGTCACCTGATCTCCGTGACATTGGATCAAACACGGGAACGTTTCTGTGAAGAAATCGTGGATGCTCGTAGGACACGAGAGAGAAAGACTGAATGACTTCACGTCCGGTCAGTGGGGAGGTTTTGCCACCCTGCGTTTTACAGGGGATCGCGGGTTTCTGGATGTGTAACATTTAGGAATTACAGATTTTCCTGGAGAAGAGGAGGCTCTTAACACGCTGTTGTGTGTGGAAGGGTTGGAGTCTGCAGGGGTGGTGGTGATCTTACACCCTGGCCGCCTGTTTAGTTTGCCTCGTCCCGGCAGCGTAGGAAGGAGGGGGGCCTGTCTCCCCGGCCCCCCAGCAGCTGGCCGTGGGCCTTTTAAGTTAACCCTCTAACCCTCACGGGCCAGGTAGCAGCGGGGCCTGATTGGGTTCCTTATTGTTCTTTTAAAACCATGAGCAGCCTGGCTGGTGTGGCTCCGTTGGTTGGAGTGTCGTCCTGCGCACTGGAAGGTTGTGGGTTCGATTCCCAGTCAGAGCCCATGCCTAGGTTGTGGGTTCGATCCCTGATTGGGGTCAGGGTGGGTACAGGAGGCACAACCCATGTTTCTCACATTGATGTTTCTCTCCTTCCCCTTCCTCTCTCTAAAGTCAATAGAAACATATCCTTGTGTGAGGATTTTAAAAAACCATGAACAAAAGTTTATTCAGAGTTGCTGTCCCAAGAGGTGCGGGCGGGCGGGGAGCAGCCATGTTTAAGGGCCTCCCATGTTGGCAGGTGCACACAGCACAGCTGAAAGCAGGCACCTCCTGGCGCTGGACTTGGCCCAAGTGGGGCTGAGGTGGGGGCTGACCCAGAGTGCCAAGGCCAGCTCCTCCCGCGGGGCTGGCCGGCTCTTCCTGACACAGGCCCTGCTTCCAGGGGGCAGCATCCTGAGCACTCGCTGCTCGGAGACGCATGAGACCAAGACGGCGCTCATCAGCCTGTTCGGCATCCCGCTGTGGTACTTCTCCCAGTCGCCCCGCGTCGTGATCCAGGTGAGGACCCGTGTGTTTGGCGGCTGGCGTCATCGGGGGGCCCGTTGTGACCAACTCTGCGATGTATGTTTAGCTTTTTGTGAAGGTGTAGGGTACGTGCAGGAGTGTGTGCCCTCATCTGTCTTCAGTCAGTGAGTTTTCACACAGCGGACACATGCGGGCCAGCACCCCCAGCCCCTCTTGTCCCCTCGCCCCAAGGTTGGCTTGTAACTCCGCCCATCTTGTCTGAGGTGTGAGCTGCAGGGCCCAGTGTGCGAGTCAGCTGTGCCTGCTCATGCCTGAGAGCGGGGTGAGCCCCCGCAGGCGGCTCGCACACACAGGCCCTACAGTTCTGGGCGTGTGCTGCCTTCCTGGGCCTCCCTCCCGCACGGGTCTCAGATTTCAAGGCTCATGATGAAGAGTGTAAAGCATCAGATACGTTCGTTTGGCCTCAGGACTAAACTGCTGCCTTACATTATAATGTTTTTGGAAGAAAATTTAAATTATTTTTTAACATGAAACATTCACATGATAGCGGCCTTTCACTTAGAAACCACACCCTCAGCCTGAAAGAGCTCAGGAAGGAGCTGGGCGGCGAGGGAGTGCCGTTCACGGGCAGTGCTGGCCCTGTCCACGGTGCCGCTGGTGCCTGACCTGCGTAATGCTGCTCCTCGGTCCCCAGCACGCGCCAGGCCCTGGTCCACAGGGCCCCTCACCGCGTACCTCAGCTCTGCGCGGCCTCAGGCACGGTCTGCCCTGTGCCGTCGTGCTGGCCTGGGTCTCAGCATGAGCCCTGGTGGTCAGGAGGCAGCTGTCCTCTGCATGATGGACGTGTGGGGCAAGAGCGAGCCGTGCCTGACCGAGAAGGAGGGAAGGTGCCGGCTGTGCTGGGGCAGCAGCAGTGGCGGCTGCTCGCAGGGAGGAATGTGGGCCGTCGCCAGGACAGCTGGGGAGGGTGAGCTCCCTCCGAGGGGCAGGGCCGCCCCGGGCTCAGCCCACACCTCCTAGGAGCGGAGCCACAGCTCACTGAGGGCTGCACACCAGGCACCTGCAGAAACCCACGGGCATGCGCCCCGAGGGCTGCCGGGAGTCAGAGTGTGGCCTTGGGGTGGCCGCTCCTTCGGACGGCAACGAGTATTCAGGGCCCAGGCCCCTTCTCACAGGGCGAGCAGAGAGGGCACAAAGAACCGAGAATGGGTATCTTTTCCTCGTGTCGTACCATCCTGCCCCTCCCTCCCTCCTGGTCTGGGCCGCACCACAGAGCAGCCGGCACCAGGGCAGGGCCCTCCTCTGCCGTGGAAAGTACTCTTGCCGCCTATGTCCTGTGGGCATCGTTTTGTACCCTGGCAGTGTCCCCGGATGGAAGTGGGCATGTGGATCAGAGACCGATGTGCCTGCCGGCTGGGCTTCCGGAGCTTGGCCGGTGTGCACAGTGTGTGAGCGTGCGCGTCCCACGGCGTCAGCACAGCGCCCACCTTGGGGTGATGGTGGTCTGCTAGGTGAGCCACCGGACACCTGCCACATAGACTTGGTTTCCAGTCCTGTGTGGGCTGGGCCTCCTTGTGGTTGGGGACATTGACACGCCGTGCGGCCTGTGTGGTGCGTCTCGCCCATTTTCCCTTTGGTTCTGGCCATGTGAGCTCCGTAGAACGCACTCACCTGAGGGAGGCAGTCACTCTTCCCCAGGTTGTCTTTTGATTTTGCTGATGGTAATTTTTTTACCATGAAAAATGCTTTTTTTATTTCAATGGTATCAGTCTTTCCTCTTCCTGCTTCTGCTTTATGAGCGGTTAAGCGCTTGCCCAGCTATTAAGTGTTAGTGTTTTGCCTCCCCAGCCGGACATCTACCCAGGGAACTGCTGGGCATTCAAAGGCTCACAGGGGTACCTGGTGGTGCGGCTGTCGATGGAGATCCACCCGACCAGCTTCACCCTGGAGCACATACCAAAGACGCTGTCGCCCACGGGCAACATCACCAGCGCCCCCAAGGACTTCTCCGTCTACGTGAGTGTGCCCTCCTCCCTGCCCGCTTTCCTCTGGAGCGTTGCAGGCAGCGTGGGCCCAGCGGGGAGACAGACAGGTCTCAGTGGTGGAGGAACACCTCCCTCACCGGCGAGGAGTTGCGAAAGCCCTGAACGAAAGGCCCGGGTGGCAGCCTCCGCAGTGATGGAGACGGGTTCCCCCACTCCTGCTGGAGAGATGCTGTCCGCCGGTGTCATTTCCACCATCCGGTGACCATCTGGTTTTGCTTTCAGGGACTAGAAAATGAGTATCAAGAGGAAGGGCAGCTGCTGGGACAGTTCATGTTCGACCAAGAGGGGGAGTCGCTCCAGACCTTCCCCGTCCCGGTGAGCACCTGCCACACACACTGGGCCCAGCCCCGGGCCCGAGTCCCCAGGCCCTGCTGCCGTGAGCAAGCTGCCAGAGTGCGTGGCTCAGCCTCGGGAAGGGAGCAGGGCTCCCCTCTCCCTGAATGAGCCTCTGCAGTGCATGCTTTGCTCCCGTCAATGTGTCCTGCACAGAAGCCAAGTCTGTGCTCACGGTGGCTTCTCAGCCCCACCTGAGCTGTGCCTGTGAGATGGCACAGGGCCTGTTCCCAGCCTGGCTCCTCTCTCTCAGGAGCCTTGGGGGCACGTGCTTGGGCTCGGGAGTGTTAATATGAAATAAGTGTTTTCTTTTCTCCCCTTCGATTTCAGAAAAGACCTGAAAGAGCTTTCCAAATAGTGGAACTTCGGATTTTTTCTAACTGGGGCCACCCTGAGTACACATGTCTCTATCGGTTCAGAGTGCACGGAGACCCTGTCAAGTAGAGACGCCCCTCACTGCTGTACATTCTGTACATACGGGGCAGCCCGAGACACGGGACCTTCCTTCGTGAGCAAGGGTGTGGGACATGTGACGTCCCCTGTTCAATAAACGCTGCTGACTGCCAGCAGGACACGGGACTTAGCAATGACTGTTGTGCCGCCCCTTGCTGTTCTATGGGAAGCTGCGTGTTGAGGGCTTGGGTTTACGGAGACCCGTTAGCCACAGGTGATCTCAGAAATTCATTTGAATGTATGGTTCACAAAGACACTTTGTTTGGGGGATTTGTTTTTAAACATAAAGCTGTTTATATTCCTTATTTTCTTGACATCAGGAACAAAGCAAATGATGTTAAAAGGTTTGACGTGTTCTTGAAGCTTCTACACTTAGCCGATCACTGGCCCTTTTAAAGGACTTTGGGCAGCTACCTATTTTATCTTTTCAGCACTCAGTTCTTTCAGGGAAAAATCAGTGTCACCAAACTTCAGTTCCAAACTCCTTTCCTTCCGGGTGGGATTGTGCTTTACTCGGTCGTCGTCTCACGTCCCCGGGTGGGAAGTGATGAATACGTGTGTTTCTGCTTCGCTTGCTCCACGGACAGAGTCTCAGAGTCAGAGCTCGGTGTACGAATACCCGGCGGGAACACGGGAGAGTCACCTCGCGTGGCTGGTGTGGGTCTGACTGGGACCCGGACGTCTAGGTGTCAGCACACACACGTGGGGCTCGGGTCTCCGCAGGCTCCCCTTCCAGCATGAACAGGAACGGCCTCCCATCCTGTGGGCTCAGGTTTCTTTCCAGCTCTGCACAAGCAACACTAACAGCCCCACGCC